>NW_013668695.1:0-12173 GCF_000517525.1 Limulus polyphemus
AAAAGTTTTAATTTATAAGTGTCAACTCATTCTTTATTATCATTTATCCAAATTTTTATCTTCACATCTTGCGAATCAACATTCAATCCACTATTCACATTAGCAGAAATACTCGCCCTCAGGGCAGGTGTAACTGCTACTTTCTGCAGAAGGCTATTGGCCCCGTAGCCTTTTCTGGAACTGTCTGACAGTTCTATAACAATGTACTCATACTTAACATTCAATAACGTTCACCATCCATGAGAAAAAGGATTTGATTGGAATTTGAGTTTAAAAATGAGCTATTATCACAGCATTACATCACAGAGTAGATTTTATTGAAGTATTTCTTTCTAGACCCAGTTATCAACGAAAGTGCCCTCCTTTTCTGTTGCAACACTCATGAGAATTTTCACTAAAGGAAAACAAATAATTTTTTAAGTTTGTTTTTTGATTGTTTTATATTTGAAACTTACTCTTTTTTTTGTAATGTTTATTGGTTAACTCTGAAACATAATTTTGCGGAAATTTCAATTGTTTTATTTATTTATTGCTCAGCTATAAAAACACTGTCTAGTTATAAAAATATTACCCAGTTATGACTGGTGATGATCGGTGTGGTAGTTTCCGTGATCCGAGTTTTGGATGTATAAATCGCAAGCTCCATTATAATAATATATATGTGTATACATTATTACTATTTACAAATAAGTTCTTAAACATAGAACAGTAAATAAAGAAGTATAGCAAACAATTATCTCTTCTAGTTATGAACTTTGTACTCATTTGCTGCTCATCGTAGGCTGCTAAGCCTTTTAAAATTTTACACATGGAGGATGTGAAACAAAATAATTTTTTAGGTTATATATATATATACACACTTGAAATAACCAAAAAATCATAAGTTACTATATCAATACCATAGTATTCCACTACAATTTATCAAGCTTAGTTACTAAGTTGTATTTGGGTCTAAAAAAATATGAAATTTTGAGCAGACTAAACCCTCAACTTACCAGCTTGAAGGTTTGTATCAAAAGAACAAGATGATGTCATAATACTTAAAAATGGCTGAGAAAGCCAATAGGGGGACATTCTGACTCCTGATCAGTTATTCACATGTCATAGACAGAAGTAAGTGTATCTAAGGGATCATTTCCAAAAATTTAAAGAGGTGAGCGGGGGCCACTGTGTTTGATTCAGTATGTGAGCGATATTTCAGTAAATAGAAAAGATAAGAGGTTCTTATTTTATATTCTAGCTTGTCAATATCAGTAATTTGAGTTCTTAATTCATACAAAACTATACTTAGTATTCTGACATCACAAACATCTAATTTGAACCAGTGCTGTATTCAACATACCACGTGACACACAAAAGTCAGTGTTTAACTGTTTTTTTTTTATATTTACTTCTAAATTAAAAAATTGAGTAAGGTATAATACTAAAATTTGAATTATAATCTACAGTTTGATACCAAACTTATTAACATAAATTCATGAAATAGTACTTCAATAAAATTTTTAATGTGAGTCAACAAACGAGATGAATGGCCTTTCACCTGTGACCCATATCAAACACCACAAGATAAACTTTCAAACTGAAGTAAACAATATTCTTTACAGAAAACAATAACATAATTACATCATTTGATAGATTAAAACTTTGACTTTCTATTGGTTATAAATAATATAGTGTAAAATGTTAGAAAAACTATTGGCAACTTGTGAAAGAGAGGATGTGACAGGTAGGTGTGGCAAGTGATTCTGATTTTCTAGTTTATGACTTCATAAACAAATAAGATTGAAGGCTATGAAATATAAACTACCTGAATAATATGTATATTATAATTAGTAATTTATGTTACATTCCATGCTTCAACATGGGATGGTACATAGAGAACAAGTTTCATGATCCTCATACCAGGGGAGATTGAGGATTTTTAAAAATACTTCTATATAAAATTAAGAACTTAAAACTTGTATTAAAATTTGATTTATTAACTATTTTGATACCAAGTGAACTAAAATAAAGTAGTTTAATAAAATATTGAATGTATTTATCTAAAAGGTCATGACATGCGCACTATGACCTACCCATAGTGAGAGGAGGGTTAAACATTTAAAATATAATTCAAGTTGTGTGATTAACATTTGAGATGTTAATTCAATGCTTGCTATCAAACACAAATCATTTTTGCCATTTGTTTTCTCAATTTGAAAATGTGCCACATAGGAAGTTATTTTGCTATATTTTTGAATATTGTTACAAAAGTAAATGACAAATAAATAAATTTGTTACAATGTTTATTTATTAATAGAGTATCCTATTTTCACCAGTTTTAAACTTTTGAAGGGCTCTATTCTTAATAAGGACTACTTTATTGTAGAGTACCTTACATTGGTGATAAAACAACATTTTGGGATGGTTTACTTTGAACTAAGATGCAAAGGAAAACTTGTGATAAAAAATAGTTAATTACTTCAGCAGTTTATTGTTGTGACAGATTTTAATGTAAATCTAATCTCAGAAAACCAGACAAGTGGAATACTGTAAACCGTACAATACGCAATAAATCTATTTTCTCATGTAAGACAGGGACTGAATTCTTTAAAAATGTCAGTTATTTCAAAGGTTATTTTGTATTATTTTAGATCCAAGAAAGCATTTGATGGCTTCAGAGTTTTTTAGCATAAACTTTCTAATAAAGTCAGTAAATTTATTATTTTGTTCATCTTAATTCAATGTAATATTTAATAAATTTTTTAACAGGGAGGATACTACTGAAGGGAGAAAATATTACTTTGATCATGAGCACCCAGAGCATGCCTGGCTGAAAGTTGAAATTCTGTAACCTTTCATCAATCATTGCCTTTATAACCTGTTGGATTTCATTTGTAGTCTTATTTCACTGATTTCATTTTATAACATCAGTTTTATTTATTTGTATGGAAAACAAAGAATTAAACCATTGAATGACAAATAATTAAGCTGTAGAATTTGTACTGACAATAAATGCAAAGATGAATTAAAAATAATCTCTGTTTTCAACAGTAACTTGTTATTTTAGAGTTTAAATTTTGTGATAGTACATTATTCAAAGACTAATGAGCATTTCTACCAATTAATTTAACAATATTAATAATTTGACAAGCTGAATTGACTAACAAGTAGGCTGCATGCATTTGTTATTAGAATTTTATATTTAAAGTGTTTAATTAGCAAGTTAATAATTGTGTTAAATACACATATATACTCAATATGTTTTTCATATTCATTAGTCATAAAAAATGTATACTATACAAACTACACCTCAACGAGTTTGGAGACTGAAAGTGTTTTTTATAAGCTGTTTATAAGAGGGCATCATAAAAAATATAATTACTAAAGTGAAAAGGCTCCTCTAAACTGCTAATTAAATGTTATATACACTAGAGCACTTTGAGAGGCAAGAAACCATTTTTAATATGTGGAATATGAAAGGTGCTATTGTATCTATTTAAAATATCTAAACATCAAAGATTTCGTATTCTTAGACTAATCCAGAATTTCTGTGTTACACAAATCTACTTGATGATTGGTCAGTCAACTGAACATTCTATCTTAGCAGACATTTAATTACTAGTATCTTCATATTGTTTATGGCAATCCAATCTAACACAATTTTTTGCCACTTGTTCTATGTATAGCAACAAGATATTAGAACATAAGACAGAAGTGATAAAAGGTCATTTGACCTATGAGTCACCCTTCCATCCACTAGAACAACCAAAACCAAAGTAAAGGTACCCTCACACACACACACACATACATGTCTAAGAAATGTTAAAAAAAATTAATAAAGTGTATCTTATCATAAGTCCAATTATTCCACAAGTTTATAACTAAGTGAAGTAATTGTGTCAAGAATAAAGTCATCATTTGGGCTTCCAAACTGTGTTACTCCTAACACTGAAGTAGCATTTTCAACTTTTACATTCCACAAAGGTGTGACAGGTCATTTATCATTTTAACAAGTTATCGATATAGATATTATCTAAGCTTCTAACTCTCTTATAATTTCTAAATTAAGTTTCCAGTAGTTCTTCTGTGCTTCAAAGAAAACAGTAATCTACATAAGGTAACCACTGTGTGTTTTAAAAGGTACTTTTGTGTTCTTTTTATATTCAAAAATATGTAGAGATTCAGAAATTCCTCTTAATATGTGTAATAAGTATACCATAATTTAAGTGAAAATCATTAATGTTACTTCTTGGCCTACTTAATGGGGATATTTTATGTGATTTCTTGCTATAAGAATAATTTTATACATAAAACATGTAAATGTTTAAAACAGCCTACTTTCAACAGCAGCTTATTTTATAGGGTTTTTGAATTTAGTGACATTAAACTATTCCTAGGCTAGTAAACATAAAAAGCTTTTTTGATGATTTACTATATTTTGCTTTTACTTTGGTGTTAGGACTAATGACCTGAGTTTTGTAATGAACAGTGAGCTAGTAACAACCATTCATAATTTCTTGCTGTAGCACTTGTTCATTATAGGCCTACAAGGGAAAATACTTTTTGTGGATTCCTTATTTTTTAAGCAATTGCCCTACTATATCTATTTTTGGGGGAAAAGGAATATTACTGCATATATTGCAAGTCTCTTTACAACCAGCTAATATATTTTAATCCCTATGATCTTTGTGTGTTAATGACTAGAGTGAAATAAGCTTGTACTGATATTCTGTAATGTGTGATACCAGCATAGAGAAATGATTATATGATATTAAAGGGCTCATTTTTCCTAACAATTTTTCATAAAACTTTTTAGCTTATAGACTATATAATTAAGCGTTACCATGGGCTTCATTACCCAGTAGCACTTTTAACTTCTAGACTTCAACTCACTACCAAGAATCTCGTACTAATTAAAATATTTTTTGAAAGTTGTCATTGAATAACGATATGATGCTAACGATCATAGATCTATTGATGAAGTAAAACATATAAAAAACAGCCTTTCACAAATTTAATATAACTTACACATTTAATCAATACATCATGACAGAGAACCATGAAGAGACAATTAGCATGGTAGTGGTATTCTCATTCATATCTACATTTTCATGAAGACCTACCACAAGGTAGCTAGGCATGCACATGTATGCCCTTCCATAACTGAAAATTCAAAATTCAATTCACTACTGTCAAAATACACAATTGTCATTTAGAGCATGACAGAATGAGATGAAATGAACTGTAATGACAAGGCGAGACTAAAATCGTTTTAACAATCTTTGTCTCGAAGAGTAGGATCAACATTTTTCTTAGGCATAAGTATGTCAAGTAAAGGTAATGTAAACCTACTAATAAATGTTCATTAAAGCTATGAAAAAAACTATTTCCGATGCACGTGGCTCGCAAAAAACATGGTGACTTATTTTGCCCATTCTTCTAGTATCAAACAAATCCTTGAATATCAGACATTTCAAAGCCATTTCATGAATAATAAGTCTTATTTTTTCGGAATTCTTTAAGTGATCTTTTCGCTTACTTTGAAACATGAAAATACTCACTCTTGCTGAAGCATATAGATTGTCATACTAATCCCAAAACCGTGAAATTTTCTTAAGTACTTTCATGTATAAACTCAATCCGACTCTCCAGAATTTCCACAAGTTGTTAATTATATATGTAGAGAACGAAGACGTGTCCAGATATATAAACACTTTAAATATCGAACTCTTCAAGGAAACATCTTTCCGAATATCCTGGAATAATTTGACAGTAATTTTGTAATCTGTTTCACATAATTGTGCGTGACTACCTTTAGAAAGTGTTATATGTGATAACTATAGATTCATGTGCTATTTAAGGACAATTGAGATTCATATAATTGTAAAGTGGAATAATTGTCAAATATTGTCCTGGAGTATCCGAAATCGTTTTAGAATGGACGTTTTTACAGAAAAGTACCAATTGTTCAAGTTTCACTTGTTATTTACCAGTATCTTTAAACGGGCAAAATGATCAGAAACGTTGAAAGTAAGGAGTGCAAAATGATGTCGAACACATTATCTACTCGGTTTAGTGCCGACTAGGTCTTTCCCATAATACATCCAAATTTCACAAGGATCAGCATTACTTGGTTTAGACTGGAAGAACTCACCATACTCACGTACAGTTCAGTTTGAAACATCCGACATATACACAAATTTTAGTTAAAACTCAGTATCGTTGTGGTACTAAGTATTAAACTTTTATAAGTAGCTTATCATAGAAAGACTGATTCAGAAGTTAAAAACAGAACTTGAGATACGTAACCTATGCAAGTTTAAGAATACTACAGAATATATTTAAAACTTTATTGCAACTGAAACAAACGTTATGCGGGTTATTAACCAATATACTTAATATTAATTAAGTTTTGCTATCCAAATTTTTAATAAACGAAAAGAAGCTTCTATATTTACAAGTTACATTTGATAGTAGGCGTAGTCAAGGTGTTGCAAACGCTGTATAAAAGGCTTATTCTGTAACCAGCAACTGTCAGAAATATATTCTTTATTGAAGCATAAGTAATTTAAAACGTACATGTTATGTATATATTAAAATGCAATCTTTAGTATAAATTATCGAGCCCATATTCCATTTACTGAACAAAGATAACCATTCCTTTTCAGAACATCTTCCTTCCCAGGCCATTTGAGATTACATCTAGGGAGTTCCCCAAAATTTCGCCAGTGAGCGCATAAATGGCAACTATCTTTCATCCCTACAGATAAATCATCTAGAAATCGAAGCATGATCGACCCCTTATGTTTTTGAATGAAACTGTTGATTTCCTGGCCGCACATGTTTCTGTTTATCTGCGAAATTCTTTCCTTGAGAGAAGTTTCACTCATGCCAATGTAAACTACTTCCGGAGTAGATTTGCTTGGTGGAAGCCATCCATAAACGTAGACACCTGGCGTAGAGGGCAACACCGTTTCAACTTCCTGTAAAAGTACCCAGGGAGTGAGACGACGGTCGCAGTAACTACATTGCTTAGTCCAACCGTTACAACCTTGGACGCGACGAACCATTGTTGACCAAAATCTAAATTAACAATAAAAAAATGAAATAAATATACACACACATATATATAAATCTTGAGTGTTTTAAAGAATGAATCATTTCTAATGAAAATTACCGAGTGGCATTTAAGTCTTCAGTATTTGATACAAGACATTAATCTGAAGTATAAGTACTTCGACGTATACGAGACAAGAATGAAATTTGAGTATTACCCATCACTGAAGTCAGTTGTTGATGGAAAGAACAAGAGTAACAATGCAGATTTAAAAACTATACAATTAATGTTTACTGTTCATTAAAAACTTTTAGTAATGATTAAAGTTGTTTTGGGATGGATTTTGAGCACAGATTTTACTAACTGCGTAGAGCAGTCATTAGCCTTATGTTATGTACACACTAACAATAAAAAAAATAAAAAAAATACCATTTAGTCCTTATAGGTTGTCTTTAAAATCCACCTTTCTGAACAGACTTTAATTTCACCCTTTATTTTACTGGAAATCATCGATTCACCCCTTATTCCTGCAAAGTACTGCTTAGTTGAGTAATTAAGACAACACATAGTAGTTACTACATTATTTTAGTTCTATTTAAGAGAAATGTTTAATATTAATTCATCCATTCTCGAATTAACTATTTTGCAGTAGTCGTTGAAAAAAACAAAAAGCGTTTCCATTAAATATATTTAGAACATGAAATTAGAATACTAATAGTTCTCACAGTAATAACGTTTTTTACCTGTAGCTAACAGCTCTAATTCTGGAGAAATATCACAATAATAAATTTTTTTACCTTTGATTCCACGCTGCAAATGTAAATTATAATATATCAATGATATTAGACTAAACAAAGATACTTCTCATATTTTAAAAAACGAATTCAAACGACTTACCGATTAAAATTGTTTGTCTAGGTGTAATTTATACCCTTATAAGTCTTGGCGGATTTATACAATCAAGCTAGCCTACAGTGGAATGATACAGTATGCACTTTCAGTAATATTGAAGAAATAAATATAAGGGCAGTTAATTTAGCTCATCATGATTCGTGCATTGCAAGCAAAAGCTTCCGTGGTTATTTGAGCTATAAATTTTTTCTTTTAAGGTTTTTGCGTTTTATAAATTATCTAGTTATTGTTGTTGCTTGTTTTCTAATGAACGAAACCTCAGGGGTGGAAGGCTTAGGTAAAATCGTTAGGGCGGAGAGACTTAAATATTAGAAATTGTGCCCAATATTACTACTGAAGCTGTAAGTAGAAAAGTTGATGATTGTGTTTTAGAAATATTTTTTGCGTATAACTAATCAGTTTACAGTTATAGCCTATCATTGAGAAAACAATATTTCAGCATACAGTGTATTCTAAATTCAAATTATCTGATATGTTAAAAATAATACTCAATATACTAATAATACTCTTTATACATTTATTCAAATTTAGTTTATATATATTTTCCAAAGGTGAAACGAAATCGTATAAACTCAAGAAAAACAAGGTGTTTAGCTTTTTTCAAGCTGTTATTAATGGAACATTATCTAAAGATTATGGTTAAAAGCATTCTTTCTTTACTTTATTGGGCCGGGCGTGGTTTTGTGGTTAGCGTGGCCAAACTGTGAATTCGAGGATCTGTGCGTTGTTTTCCCCCCTACTGCAAAATCACGCTCCACACTTTGATTGTTTATTTGTTTTTGAATTTTGTGCAAAGCTACTCGAGGCTATCTGCGTTACCAGTCTCTAATTTTGAAGTGACAGACTAGAGGGAAGGCAGCTAATTAACACCACCCACCGCCAGCTCTTGGGGTACTCTTCTAACAACGAAAAGTGGGATTGATCGTCACATTATAACGTCTTCATGGCTGGAAAGGTTAGCATATTCGGTTACAGGAATCGAACTCACAAACCACAGATTGCGATTCGAGCGCACTAACCATCAGGGCATGCCAGGCCTTTGGTCCATAGGTGCGTTATAAAAGTGATGGTCCAATCCTATTTATTAGAGTAGCCCAAGAGTACTGTTGACAAGCTCCTTTCCCTATAGTATCTCAATGTGAAATTAGCGCGGCCAGCGCAGATAGCCTTTCTTCAGCTTTGTGTGAATTCCTGAAACGAAAAAATGAACAACCTTATTTTATCAACAACAACAAAGGCACACACACACACACATACACAAAACTCTGAAGAAAGCCTTTAGTTTGAATTTTGTGTTACTACGTCAATATACTGCATTATATTGTAATTACAACAAACACTGGTGGGTCGACGTAGGCGCATATAGCTGATTTAAACAAATATTCATAGGTAGGTTGAACCATCACTTTCATTATTATAATCTTATCTGGCTCTGGACAGCACCCTTTTAATCTTTTTAGCTGCTGTTTTATTATTTTTGATTCCAAAACCTTTCTCCATCTAAATTGATCACTACGTAATCTTCTGTTTCAATCAAACCTGAACCCAACCATTAAACCTCACTAATGCTAAAAATGTTCAACTTCAAATTTTTAACTTCCATTGAAAAGTTTGTTAATTCATCTTTCTGGTACAATGTTCTTACATTCCATGTTCCAATACTTCGGGCCTTTTTTCCACGGTTTTAACTTAACTTTATCAGAACCTGATGTTCCAGTAGGCTTTAAGCCAACTTTTTCATTCTATTCAAAACTTAATTCCCTGAGAGCAAAAGTTCTCTCTCCTATAATACTTGCAACAAGATCCATCACAAGTGTTTCTCGTATTATTTGTTTCCATGTTTTGAAATGTGACGAAAACGATTTGATACTTTCAGAAAAATTCGTGGTAACGGTCCCATGCTTCTTCCACGATGGCTGTCTTAGGTTGTCTACCTATGTCAGCTCGGGATACAAGTGTTGTACATCCTGTTTTCCCGCCATGATAATTATATGACTGGTTTACTGTGTACTCCGAGGTCAACTATTCGCGCACTTTGCGATGATATTTTCCTAGCTTCGGCAGTGCTTATATCCTCTACCTAGTTTTGTACGCCAGTCAAAGCGTAGAAGGTTGTTGTTATTGTTTGTTTTAGAGTAATCTAAGGCTTTCTGCTGTGTCCACTCGAAACTCGGATTTTAGCGCTTTAAATCCAAAGACCTAATGCTGTCCCACCAAGGGCACCAAAGCATAGAACCGCAGTGTGACCGATTACATGGAGACATAAGAGAGGGCTGAATATTCGTGGGGGGCCAATGATTTGGGTCATCATCAAAGAATGTTATGGCTACCCAGAGTCAGGGGTATTACTTCTCTCTGACAGTGGCGAAGCGATAGGTTATGTAGGGTGGTCGGGCCTCTTAAAATTATTACCCATAGAATGTGATAGAACGTACAACTATATGTGAATTATCTTGAGTTATACTGAAATACTTAAGAGTGAAAAGTAAGAGATGTTTATATTTGACTCAACTAAATGGTGCTTCTGTTTTATTTAATACACTGGGAATCCAGTCAGGATTCCAATGTGGGTCATCGACACATATTCAAAATGATATACCTTTCTATCACTAGATGGAACGTTTATCAGTTGCAGACCAATCAGTTTCTATAACTGCGAAAATCATAGGTTTTGCAACTAAATAAAGTCTGGTAAAATACACCATAATAATGGTAAGCGTGTTTTCACTGTAAGGAAGCTAATGAAACTGTGAAAGTACTAATTAACCCATATAACTTAGTAGTAGTACTGTGTCACTTATATATAGTATGTGTATGAAATGTCTTTCCAAGAAATGTACAAATCTGATGGATTCTAAAGAATAACAACCAAAATTACATTTATCTGCGAAGAAATACTAAGTTATAGTTTGATTTCAGGTTACCTTTCAAGAAAGGACCATGCCGTAGCTACAATAATAGGTAATGAGACTAAAGAAAATTGTCAATAGCTTTAGAGAATACTTAAATCAAGATAGTAACCACTCTTGAGATGAGATGTAGAGTGAAGTTTTTAAAACGTACAAAGCCATTATATCTTTAAAACAACCAAAATCTGCGAAGACATAAATATTAGTAGCATTGTAGCAGCTGAATGGTATGATATTTGAAATAAATAACTGCTTTCAGATTAGCGTCTATATCGTTCACTGAAAGCTTTAAATATATGTATTTAATTATACACCCTAGATAAATCGATTTTATACATATTAGCTTGATGTAACCTTTTTAAAATAAAACATTTTTGTTTTGAGTTCTCTATCATAAAGTGAGAATTAAGTAACCATATTTATTCTGAAATGCTGAACTTAGAATATATGATGATTTGGAAACATGCACTGGAGTCAAATCAAGAGTCGTGGCATATCTTTTCGGTTTTCTTAAAATTATTATTCATAACAACTGCTGGGTGAAAGTAAAGATACTTAACTACATGTGGAACCCATCAAAGTTCGGAGTCACCTGACATGTGTATTTCTCAACTGCTAATCATGAGGTATGGCAAGGAATATTGAATACTTTGAAAACGTAAACAAACTGAAACAATGCAACTGAGAGTATGAGGAGAACACATCTATATTATAGTTGAATGGCATGTCTTATGTGTTCCAAAACGATATTAGGTTAAAACGATATAGCTTTTGAAAAAAGATAGACAACAGGTGCAGTAAGTGTTTCGGTTTAACAAGGTACCATGAACAAAGGTTTACAGTAAAAGAAGTGTTTTTGCATCTGTCACTGCAGTTACTGAAATATTAGGTCGTCAAGAAATTAATATCACGTTTTGGAACACTTTCATTAAGCACACCCCCCCCCCAAAAAAAAGAACGTACATCATGTATAATAGTTAAATGAACCTTCTAAACGTCACGTTAGTGTAGCTTATATAATGTGTAAAGCTTAATATACTCTAATCCCTTATAGTGATGACACACGACGAGACACACATTCGGCATGTAATCCTGTTTGATTACAAGAAGGGAAACAACGCGTCTGTAGCCACAAAGAATATCAAAGAAGTTTATGGAAATGTTTTGAACGTTCGTAAGTGTCAACGATGGTTCAGCAAATTTCTTTCAGGTTACTTTAGCCTTAAAACTGTGATGGCAGGGACCGACATGCTGGAATTGATTTTGATGCTCTGACGGTGCTTGTTGAGTCTATCCCAAGGCAACACACTCGT
>NW_013668695.1:12608-17393 GCF_000517525.1 Limulus polyphemus
GGCAGGGGCCGACATGTTGGAATTGATATTGATGCTCTGAAGACTTGTTGAGTCTAACCAACTCAACACACTCGTGAAATGGCCCTGAAATTGCATGTCTCTCATTACGTAAACATCTAAGGAATATGGGAAAACTTCATAAAGAAGGTGTCTGAGTGCCTCACAAACTCTCCGATGATCATTGTTTCCAACGTGTGAACGTTGCTTCGTCTCTTCTGGCACATAATGCGCATGAATCATTTTTGGACAGAATTGTCACCGGTGTTGAAAAATTGATTCTCTATGCGAATATTAGAGGTCAATAACAATAGCTCAGTCATAGACAAAAACCACTTCCGACCACAAAAGCTGGATTCCATCCGCACAAAGTGATGCTTTACATTTGGTGGGACATCAAAGGAGTAATCCATTTCGAACTCCTCAATCCACAGCGAACTGTCAATGCAGAGATCTATAGTAAGCAACGTTTAAATCAAGCTCTTCATCAGAAATGCCCTTCACTCGTCAATCGGAAAGGTGTTTTTTTCTTCTCCACCACAATGCACGTCCACGTGTGGCATGTTTGACGCAAAACAAGATTATGGAGTTGGGTTGGGAAGTTCTCCCCCACCCACGATATTCTCCAGATATGGCCCCATCAGACTATTATCTTTTTAGTTCGCTGCAACACCATCATAATGGAAAAACGTATGCAAGTGTGGAAAGTGTTAAAGAGGACATTGACATGTTTTTTGCTTCAAAGCTAAATGATTTCTTTAATCAGGGTATTAAAAACTTTATTGTAAGATGGAAAAGTATCATCGATAAGAATGGAGAGTATTTCATCTAATAAATGTTTGTTTTGATATATAAGTTGTTCGAGTTTTTTCATCCAAAAAAAAGCGACATTAATTTCTTGACGACCTAATAGTATAGTGAATCACATACGCCCACTAGTTGTACGTTTTTGCTGATGATTTATGGAATTAAAAAACATACACTTGCACAAACAATTCTTTCAATATAGATAAAATGTGAAGACGTTTTCATTGACGTTATCAAAAAATAAAAAAAAAGATTTCCAGAATCACAGGTGTTGTATTTTTTTTCATACTCAAATTTTAGAATGCGTTAAAAGTTAACGATATTTATTTGTTCGTGGAGAAATTTCCTGTATTATTTTAAAGAATTTAGAGCTTTGAAATTTGATTTGAAAATTTAGAAATGAGAGTATTTTGTGGTTTTAAATGTATTTATAAACTTCGTTTGTCTGTTTAGAGCAAAACCACGTGGATCGAACCTCTGATTTTAGTATTGTAAGTCGGTAAACTTACCCCTGTCTCGTCAGGGGACATTTTAAAGAAACACGATATTTCGAACTGATTTACCTTTAGATTTAGGAACAAACAAATGCCCTTTTTTTTCAAATAACACAGTTTCATAAAATAACATTAAAAGGAACGTCATGACCAATAACACTGTTTTAAAATGTAGAAGAACAACAGTCGCTGTTACCTTGTGAACAATTTACCAAGCTTTACTCCAGCTGATTCAACAAATTCAATGTTCTCCAGAAACTTAATTATATGTTTTAGATATATTTGGCGTTCTTACGAAACCCTTCTTTTATGTATACGGATAACCTTAGTTTTTCAATTATGACACAACTAAACCACATTTGTTAAAACAAGATCTTGTTCGCGGAAAAGCATGTAAGGTGTCCCGTGGTAGGTCACCTGTAAGTTTACGGACTTTTAGTTGATTCAAAAAACATTTCAGAGCCTCCATTCAGTAGAACAATGGTTAAAGCTTACTAAGCAGGAATAATCAAATCATAGTTGTTATTTGTAAGCAATGAAGTATATTTATAGCAAAACATTCCCTACTGGTTGTCCAAACCGTGGTTGCTTGTATAATACCAAGGACATGTTCATTCAGTTATGAATATTTGGTTAAACTAGAATTTCTTATTGCGTGTACTTACGAAAATCACCTCTTCGAGTGACTAGATGCCATATTTGTTAAACTAATTAATACGGCCCTTAAAAAACTAAACTGTAGTAGTCATAAAAACATGAAAAGAAAATACCAAATGTACCAAAATAACTTCTTTCGCAAGTGTTCCACGAAACAATGTAAAAATAAAACGTACTTGTTTGTGGAAAAAAGTCGTTAGTGTGCCATCAAAGTGTATCTTTGTTCCTTTACTTCAACAGGCCGTTTTAAGCTTTACATAAGGTGTACATTTGTTCTTTTAGCTATGTATAGGCTGACGTCAGTGTTGCATTAAAGTGTATCTGTTTCTTTAGCTTTCATAGACCAACGTCAGTGTTACATTAAAGTGTATCTTAGTTCCTTTAGCTATACATAGACCAACGTCAGTGTTACATTAAAGTGTATCTTAGTTCCTTTAGCTATACATAGACTAACGTCAGTGTTACATTAAAGTGTATCTTAGTTCCTTTAGCTATACATAGACCAACGTCAGTGTTACATTAAAGTGTATCTTAATTCCTTTAGTTTTCATGGGCTGACTCTTGTGAAAAAGTTTAACGTTATGTAATTGATGGGATGACGACATTAAAATATAGTAGTGATCTAATTAGTACAATAACGATTAATACGTTATATTACTGCTTAAATTACTTTTGGATAAGACAACGTTACATTTTATTTTTATAAACAAAATTTCTACTGTAGAACTTCAAAATTCTCGCTTAGCTAGTTAAAAGCTTTCAAGCCAACAAGGGATTCAGGTGGGCCAGAGTCAACCAGAAAATCTTTTTTGTCTCTTCTCACCGTAACCTTACTGCTATTTTTAAATCAAATACTAAAATAGTTATTCTTCCATATAAAGCAACTTATAGTTCATTGTTGAAGTAATTGTAGTCTAAAGACCAGTAAGAAACAGCATGTGCGTGAAGAAACTCTAAAATTAACATGTTAGTTGTTTATATATAACTTCAACTACATAAATTCGTTTCTTTAAATCTCAAATCCTTGGATTAACTGAAGCCTACATAGAATTATAACAACTAATATTGTAGTCTCTATATGTGTTAATTAGCCCACTCCATTTGAAGCCAGATGTAACTCGAGTATTAAACCTACTTAAGGCTGATCTAAAAAGACGAGAGCGGAATAAAATATTGGCATGATATTAAAAACCGCTGCATTAACGATAAATTTTCTTGGACTGAGATAATATAAATTGATATCTGTTGTAAAATTATCAATTTCAATTACGAATAAAAAACAAAAATTTATTTTCTAATTGTTAGTTAAAAAACTGACACGTTAAAAGAAAAATATAACTGTAATATTTTATTTTTTTTCTTACTGAACGTTAACACAAGACAACACATATATGGATTTCAATAACAACATCACATAATAAAAAGCTAATTTTTAATAAATTATTTAATTACTCGTGCAATGAAGCATTAATGATGAAGAGATCGTAAATTGTTTGCGCTTCAGAAATGTTATAAAAAATACATATACGCCAGATATGCATGGGGGTTTATACCGTGTAGTATTTTCGTAAGAAATACAGTAATGATATTGTGAGTTTAGTATCAAGAATAGTTTTCACATACGAAATGATTGAAGTACAATATTGGTGGTACAGAATACATTTATATATATATACGAAAACAAACATGAATGTTACAGACAAAAATCAATAAAGTAGAACATATCCTACACGGAACTTGAAATAGCATTCTAAATGAAATCAAAAATATGCTAAGTCACATTAAATAGCATACCTCATAAAAGAAGTACATGAAAACAGTGGCTTTAAAAAAATGAAGGAGATTACTGATGCCTTGACAAAAAAAAAGGCACCACATTAACTTTTCAATATAAGGACATAATTAGTCCCATTTCGTAGTGTCACACGTAATCCGTGCTATCTGTGTAGGTAACCCCCTCCCCGTGGCTCAGCTCCGAGGGCTTATAACGCTAAAAATCAGGCTTCGATACCTGCGATGGGCAGAGTACAGATAACGGATTGTGTAGCTTTGTGCTTAAGAACAAAGAAACAAACCATGTAGCTGAGCTGATAAAGGGTAAAAACTACTGAATAAAACATTAGTAGTTAGTATGAACTATGTAACCTCATGTTTATTGTTTTTCGTTTTTAAACACAGTGGCTAAGATATTACTAAGTCAGTCTCGATACCTCGTTTCTAATTGAATTCATTAAATAAAAATAAAGACTAAATTCGTCAGCGCGACCCAATATTCGTAAAGCCACCAATTTTGAAATTAAACATATGGATGAATAAAATTACATCTAAAGAAACTAGTTGCTTTCATCCGTAATCCTGAAAGGAAATATTTTAAATTTACCAGACAATTAAATCAAGAAACATGACTGCATATCAAAATTATTTAATACTATAATTACTGATTTTAATAGCCAAAGAATCTAATAGTTCAAAATCAGGGACGGCTAGCGCAAATATCTCTTGCGTAGCTTTGTTCGTATATTCGAAATCAAACAAACCAAACCTAAAATAATTAAACTTAATACTAGAATTCAGAGTACTTAACAACGAGAACTCCATAAACAAAGTGAATGTAATTGTACACTACACTGGTACTCTCATGGGTATATAAATATACTGTGAATTTAATTGCACATTATACTGATACTCCCATGTGTATATAAATATACTGTGAACTTAAATGTACACTATACTTATACTCTCATGTGTATATAAATATACTGTGAACTTAAATGTACACTATACTTATACTCTCATGTGTATATAAATATACTGTGAACTTAATTACACA
>NW_013668695.1:18199-42102 GCF_000517525.1 Limulus polyphemus
CGTTGTACGGTACAGCAGTCTATACTGGTACTCTCATAGTGTATAGTAAATATACTGTGAATTTAATGTACACTATACTGGTACTTCATGTGTATATAAATATACTGTGAACTTAAATGTACACTATACTTATACTCTCATGTGTATATAAATATACTGTGAATTTAATTGCACACTATACTGGTACTCTCATGTGTATATAAATATACTGTGAGTTTAATTGTACACTATACTGGTACTCTCATGTGTATATAAATATACTGTGAATTTAATTGCACACTATACTGGTACTCTCATGTGTATATAAATATACTGTGAATTTAATTGTACACTATACTGGTACTTTCATGTGTATATAAATATACTGTGAACTTAAATGTACACTATACTGATACTCTCATGTGTATATAAATATACTGTGAATTTAATTGCACACTATACTGGTACTCTCATGTGTATATAAATATACTGTGAATTTATTGTACACTAAACTGGTACTCTCACATCTATATAAATATACCGTGAATTTAATTACCCCATTGGTCAATCTTTAATTATATCAAAATTATGATTTATTAACAACTGTGCATAAAACGAACATTGAAAAGAAACTAAAAGCCAGCTTTACTAAAACGATGGAGATAATATTTGGCACAGGTACAATCAGTACCACCGTAGTTGCACACACATGTACCTACATTGAGGGTAAGAAGTCGGTGGTTTCACTCTCGAAACGTTCGCCCATGCGCATATGTTGTTAACAAGAGGAACAAAGTTATATATATTATAACAACTGAAACGCCGTTCTCCCCTTTTTCCCTCCAATTCAAACACACTGACTAAACTTACAATTAAATGGGGTAGATAGAATACATAATTTTACATAAAAAGTAGCAACCTTTCTACGTAATATTTTTGTTCGAAAATAGTTTAAACTTATCAGAGGTACAAAAAATATATATATATTACAGGTAGTATTCTGTTGTTTTTTAGTGTGAAATGTAGTTGTGCCAAACTTTTAGAAATTATCTAAAGATATTTTTAATAGCAAAATTATGCTTAAGTATTTCGTCAACTTATTAGCTACAGAGTTTAGGACTATTTAAAATCGTCACAGCTTTGATTTGTTATTTATCTTGTGCGATGGTAGTAAATAACATTTCAATAATGGTAGAATCATTACTAGAATATAATTTGAAATAATCTTACAACACTATATAGGATTGAATTACTTTCGAGGTTCAAGTTTCTTCAAAATTTTTATAGGAAACTTTCTGTACATTTCAAATATATCAAATCGACAGAGAATCAAACCACATTTTACAATACCAATGACGAAGACAAGAAGCACACTTCAGACGAGAATTCTTGAATTAATTTTGTTCGCAAGAAGCGAGAATAAAAACTTGAATAAACAATAATATAGAATAAATTGATATGTCTAAATGGAAACTTTTTCATGTTTATTTTGTGGGACGTTTCGAGCAGACGACTTTCGTCAGGCAGTAAAGGTCGTGTTACAATGGAATTAGGCTTAGAAATAATCGTTAATGTAAAGATAATACAAAAGTTCTAATTACACACGACCAACGTGGAACATCGTGACAAAAATAAGTAAGGTACGAGACAACAAATCAAGTGTAATGGAAAATTCCCGAAATAATCTATACCTGATTTGTGAAACTTCACTGGCTACCAGAATTCGACAACACATTCATCAGCTCAACAGTGTTTACCACGAAACATTGAACAACCCAAAACTTACCAAGTTGCAAAAACTTGGTATTATCATGACCAGAACCTCACAGTAGGACCTCACTAAACGTTTCTTAACTGTTCCTGATACCGTATTCTTTTTTGATACCGATAGAAGTCTGCTTTCTAAAGGACTAAATTGTGTGCCTTCTCGTACTCAAACTGATGAATACATTCTTTTTATATCAGCTGAAATCGTATTTATTTACTAAAACTACTATTGATACAACACCCACCGACACCGGGAACGAAACATTAAATCAAACAGTTACCACTGACCTCCTCTTTATAAACACCAATACAGTTGATGATACCACATCTGACTAAATGCATGTTTTTTCAAGTCACTGGAGCCAAGACAGCACGAATGGACACTTCCAGAATGAGAACTACAGACACTTGATACCTTTGATATCTTTGTCGAACTGAAATCTATGCACTAAATCTAAAGAAAACACTTCACGACCCAGTATGAATAAAGAAGAAATGCCTTATCTTCACTCAAGAATGGCACAGTGACATAGTGATTAAACCAGCCGACAGGGGCGCAACTGTGGTCGTGTGGCAACTAGATCTTTACATAGAAGACGCCCTCAGACAACTGAACAATCCCAAATTCTACAAGGCATTCGACAAATATCCAATCTCTGAATATCAGAAACACATTCAAGAAACCATCCAAGAACTTGTCAAATGCACTAAACTCACACCTAATGCCCAAAACCTAAGTACAGAAGTTCATTGACTTTTTTCCAACAGCTCCACCCAGCCCTTAAGTACATTTACCAAATCTCCGATACCAGTGCTTCATTTCTGGACATCAACAACCAGTTTTAATCTTATTTTCTTAACACCACCATACACTGCAAAGACACTGATATTCACGCTTATCTAGACTCTTTCCATCCCTACGAAACCAATGCTGTCATTTCTAAAGGGCAGTTCACAAGAATGAGACGCTTATGTTCTGAGAATCAAGACATTCTCTCCAAGACCACTGAGATAGTAGGAGTTTTGCAACAACGTAGCTACCCGGCCGATGTCATCTAAAAAGCCCACAACCATGTACACACCGTATCCAGTGGCAATGCCACCCAACCTAAGGACAAAAGTCAACACGATAGAACCCACTTGCTTTTAACATGCCGTCTTCTCAATAGATTATCAGCTAATGTCATATAAAAAATAACTAAATTACTGATGAATGACCCCACCACTGCCGAAAATATTTATTATACCTCCCCTAGTTTCTTAAAGACGTAATTCAAACCTATAATACTATAGAAGCTATAGAACAAGAATACCCCCGTTGTTGGAATTCATCATTGTACCAAAAAGTTGTTATACCTTTCCATACCTTTCAAACAACACCACAATAACTGGCCTTAGTTACACTTTTCACATTAAAGGACATTACAAGTGTACGTCAGAATCCGTCATTTACTACATCCAGTGTAGCAGGTATCACAGACTATATGTTGTAGAAACGGTCCGCAGACTGGGTGATCGTTTTCGTGAACACATTAGATCTGTAAGATAAAGCTCCACTGACATCACAGTAGCTAGACACTACAATTCTCCTGACCACTATGGTACCTCCGACATGGTAGTCTCAGTCATGAGAAATACACCACTCAGAAGGTTAACACGAGAAAATCTTGAATACTGTCTTATCTTCCAATTCAACACCAAGTCTCCTTATAGTACAAACGAAAGATTTACTGTCAAATATTTATAAAACTTCACCAACTCTTTTTCTAATTTCATTCCTTTAAACCTTTGCTTTAGACGCGTTTACCTTACCTCTTACTCCTGGTTAAACCTCCCTCTTTAACCTTATCTAAGCGAAAATCTCTTCCGTCCCATAATTATTTCCCTGGATTATTATTTCAACATACCGGACTATTATTTTATTATTTTACGAACTTATGTTCATTATTTTCTTGTGTTTGTATTTCTAAGTGCTGCCTGATGACGGGCGACTGCTCGAATGGTGGCACAAAATGAACTGAAAAATGTTTTAATTTATACGTGCCAACTTATTCTTTATTATCATTTATCCGCGTTTTACTTCTGTCGAGAGTTTGGCTTGTTTACAAATTATGGTTCTCCTTTGGCAATTCTGAGGAAGGAGTTGCAACATCAAACAGTTAATCGATATTTTCATGGAATCAGTCACTTGTAATTATCATTTTTCATTGTTAATATTTAGATAATTCAAAATATGATAATATTATTCAATAACATTCGTATTTTATTTTCATGACGTTAGATGAATAGAATTATTCGAGAAAACGTTAGTTTTCAAACCAGTATAAGATATAAGTAGGAAACAAATATTGTATTTGATAATTTTCTTCCAAACTAAAGGTTCCCTTCGGTTAACTAAAGTCTTCCACAATAGCAAGTCGAATACCTTATAAAGAAGTTTTAATGATACTTAAATAAGGAGGATTATATTATTTCTCGTAATTATCTTACCTCTATAAAACTGGTTAATTGGATTAATTAAAATTATCCACATGGAAGATTGATTGATCGTTTGTTGTTAAACATAAAGATGCTCAATGAACTATCCGTGCTCTGCCCATCGCGGGTATCGAAACAAGACCTTTAGCGTTATAAGCCCTCAGACTTATCGCTGAGCCACCAGGGGACCCATCTGGAGGACATGGCTATATAATAAATACATTGCATTACAATAATCATAATACGGCCAATAATAAATAAGGAATTCATTATGATAGTCGAAAACTAATGTATGTGTTTATCACTTGAATGATCATTCAACATAAGTTTTTATAACAGGAAATTATTTGTGTTAGGATTTGGTTTAAAAGACTCACACACTTTAGAAATTGGGCTACTCATTAAGAATGAAATTTCCTTCCCCTTACGTTAGATGATTTATTTATACTGACTCACATTAACTGCGTATTTTATATTGAAGTGCAAGCGTTAATGACATTTTACTTGTTGAAGATACCGTTATAAAGTTGCTCATTTACGTCCAGTAGCCACCAAACTGACCCCCTCTCAGTGGCTCAGTGGCACGTCTGAAGGCTTATGACGCTAAAAATCGTGTTTCGATACCCGTGGTAGGCACAGCACAAATGGTTCAATGTGTTGCTTTGTGCTTAAAAACAAATAAAAAACCAAATTGTCACCAAGTGATTAATAACCTTTTCTGAGCAATCCAATAAGGAGTTCAATGACCTACTCATTAAGAAAAATTTCATTAAAATTACAACGATAAGCTACGCTCCAACAAGCAATGCATTCACATACACACTCAAAGAGTGTATGTGTATGTTAGCAGTTGTTTTATCAATTACTTGTACACTTTGTTTAAATCAAATTCCATAACTTCTAATCAAAAACTACTTCGAGGATACTTCTTCAAGTTATTCACCCAAGCAAATGGCACTTAATCAATCACAGCTTTTGCTCCCTTGACTAGATATAAAAGTCATCAGAAAATTTCTACTACACGGTAGAGAGCGGTGTATCCACAGCATCTTGCTCTTAATTGGTCCACGAATACACAAGCTTCGGTTACGCGTTCCATGAGAGTAGCACATTCACAAAGAAGCACATAGGTAATCCCTCGTTCAGGACACATTTTTTTGTGGAAAGTAATCCGACGCAGACCTAATCGTCGAGGTAAACGCTTATAGATTAGTCTCGCACCTGTCCACATCAACCAGCTACGTTCGAGTTTTTCACGATCTTCACCCGGAAACACTCGAAAAGCCGAAATAATATAACCTGTCTTGTTTGTGGTTGGTGTTTTCGGAAGCATATCTACTGGTGGTCTGGCAATTGTGGCCACCTCTTCGTAACCGGCTGAAAATAAAAAAGTAGCATACATAAAAAATATTACAAGACTTAATAAAAAAATCCTCAATTGTTCCTGAACAATTGTTTGTTTGTTGTTGTTGTTTGTTTTAAGGGAAGGGGAAACTTGTTTTTTCATAGGAATTTGTATTGCTACCATGGCTACATTATGATGATTTCTTTCTTCTGGTCATGCACAGAGCTATTCATTTGACCGTGTAGGCTGTGTCCGCTTCAGTAATCGAATCCTAACTTTTAGTCTTATAAACCCTCAATTGTTTGTACCACTTTGAACAGAAATGCACATGACATCTGACATATGTTAAAAGCTATGAAAACAAATGTAATTTTATTTTTACTCTAAAATGTTATAAACAAAATTAATTATTTTCTTTTTTTCTACATGGCCTTAAAACTAATTAAAGATGAAATAATTTTTTTTTTACTGATGTATACGTACCCATGCTTTTTTAATGCAAGCGTCGAAACATTTGCGTTTAAATCTTTTATGCACATATATGTAAGTGCCAGTTTTGTCAAGGCTCTTTTCGAAAATTCGTATGCCATCTTTCGTGTTTTAGTGTTCGATTCCCGGTGGCTCAGCGGTAAATCTGGGGGATTGTAACGCTAAACATCGGATTTTGATACCCACGGTGGGCACAGATAACCCTTTTTTTTGTAGCTTTGTAATTAACAACAAACTATTTATCTTTTTAAATAAAGATATCACCTATCCACGAAGTAAACAAATAAAAATTTGTTTGTTTGCTTCAGAATTTCGCGAAAAGTTACCCATAATTATCTGCGCATAGCCGTCCCTGATAAACTATAGAAAAGGCAACTAGTCAACAGTACCCATCGTCAGGTACTGGGCTCCTCATGTTCGATCAAAAGGTGCGATATCACCATTATTCTTATAGCACACCTTCAGATCCATAGGGTAGAGCGTATTTTTATGGTAACGAATCGGGAGTCATGACTCCTAGGATTCACAGACGGAGCACATTAGCTTTTAAATCTAAGGTGCTGGTTCCCTGTAGTACAACAGAAAAATTAAATACAAAAGTAAAGTCAATTATATTTTCTATTTTCAGAAGGGCAACGGATAAAGCCATTTACGTACAGTAAACTCGTGCATTAAACAAGAAACACAATCTACTAAATGCCATCAGCTTACAAGATGAAAATCCGCTTATGCAAACCTCAACTACCTGTATCCAAGAGTGGACACGGCAGTATAATAAAGGCTGCAATAGAACTGTACCGTGCGATTAGAATATCGCTTGGTAAACACTACATTTTGATCGATAAACTTGCAAGTACATGTTCTACTCCATTACGAACGTGTAGAACACGAAAATGAATCTAATCACACTTGTAACAAAATCTAATGTTACGCTAAAGTAACACAAAATAAGTGTCAAAATTTCCTATCAATTTAATGCCAGAAAAATACTATCACATACAAAAGCTTAGACTGTCGATGATATAGAAAAAAAAAGAAAGAAAAGAAAGATAAAATGTATTTAATCTTTTTACTGTGAAATCGATTCCTTAGGACTAGGTAAAATGAATGAAAAAAAGGAGCCTTTGATATCTAAGCTGCATCAAGTATATTTTCTTTAACAGAAGAACAGCATAAGTCCATCAAGCATAAAGTTAATTATACCCAAAGGTATACAGTAATATTCTGAAGCGCGTTTGTGAGTCGGAGATGTACTGAACACCTGAAACGGAACAAAGATTAAGGAGAAACAAGCACGTGTGTATCTAACACAGAAGTGAATCAACCAGAAAGTAACTACGTTACTTATTCCTTTCTTCAAGAAATATCTCAGTGCTAGACATTTCTTGTTACTGCTATGAATGATATTTATGACGGAGAAATATGTTTTTCATGGGATATTTAGCATTTAAGATTATATGCACTTGACATAATCTAAACAAAAACTGTACATGTCTGGAAATTTCTCATTAAATGTGAAAAAGTTTTCCGTTTCTTCATAGCTTTGACGATAAAATATATTGATTTTATCCATTCATGATGTTAGAAAAACACGTAGGTTCAAGAAGTCTTGACAGAAATGAATAAAAACCCTATAACCCGAGAGCTTTCGAAAGGTGGTCCTTTCTTCTTCAGGGGCAAACTGAATTTTATCTAATTCGTTTGGGAAAACATTTATCCATAGTGTTCTGTATCATAATGTATGTAGTGGGAAATTAACATACAATGTATATATCCGTTTGAACTACATCTAAGTAAGTTGTTTAATTTCATTGACTTACAACGCAAGAAACCGGATTTCGATATCCGTGGTGGGCAGAGCACAAATAGCCCATCGTGTAACTTTGTGCTTAACTTCAAACAACAACAATTGCATCATATAGTCATTGGTGTTTTCATTTTCTGTGCTATTTTCACAGCTGTTCGAGTTGAAAATACCAAGACAAAATGGAAAATATGTCAAACGTAGGGAAAACTGCAATGTGGGCAACAGTATTTTGAGAAGGAAGTTGGATAAAGAAATATCACAGTTTGGTTGGTACTGAGGAGTTATTTGGCTTTGAGAATTACTCCACGCCCGATAAAATATCCATTACTCTCTCTTCGTCGGTCTATGTTACATGATGTTGGACAGTAAGTAAAAGAATTTCTAAACATGCAGTAAACTTCTTCCCTTGTGAGTGCGCCAAAACTGTGAATATCATGCCTTGATACTCAAAAATCAAATAAATACTTCTAAATAATAAATATTAGGTGTTTTTTACAGTTATGTTACAGGTAGGGTTAAAAAAATCATTATTCCTTAAAGAGTTTTCAACAGGACTTGATTTGCTTCAAATAATTACAATTATTTGAATTTTAATATAGCTTCTCTGTTGTGGTAGTTCTCGTAGGAAGAGTTTAAATACAACGTAGTCTAAATTTTGAAGCCATTTTTGTTTGTTTATTTTATCACAATGGTGTTTAATTCTGCAGGGATAGAACCCCGAATTCAACACATTATAAGCCCTCGATCTTACCGCTGAGTCATCGGGGATCTTTGAGGACATTAAAGAGGACAAATACTACAAAAATGCACTAGGGTACATGTTTATGGCAGGAATTAGAAAATGTAAGAGCGCCACATAAAAACAGAAAACTGAATTATTCAGAGTGTAGCAAATCAAAACGATTTACTTCTTCAACTTGTAACTTATAGTGTTTACTTATTCAGTTTCTCAGGAATCTTTAGCATCGAAATTACCTCATTACGAGATGACTTCCTACTAATGAGTTACTTATGTATAATGTCACGAAGAAATAATCCGCCTATCTTCGTCTGTTATACAAGTGTGACCACCATATTGGTATGTATGTAATTAAAAGCCAAAGCAACATGTTTCGTGCTAATTTATCAATAGCTAAACAGGACAAACAAAAACAACGCGACCAGTCATTTTCATGTGACACATGATTTGCATTACACATATTTTATTTTTTCTTTTGTTCCATCTTCTATATGGCCTTTGAATAGCATTAACTACGAAATTGCTAGTAAATTACCACACATACACATAGCGATCGATAAAACAAGAAAAGAAAACACAAAATATAGTAGCAGAACAAGAATAGGCACCTTAATCAGATTATACTGTGAAGTTAGCGAAGCACAAAATGAAGAGAATACATTGTATAGAAGTATTAACTTGTCACAAAGGAATCTCTTCAGATTAAATAAGATTTTTTCATTCACTGTCAGTAAACTGCTTATGGTCAACAGAAGATATTCCTGCGTAAGATGATTAAATAATTTCACCCACATGGTACTAACACTGTCAAGTTCCAAAATAACAAAATCTCCATATGATAGGTCGCAAAGTCGCTTTTTTTAAAGGCTATAGACAGGCTCACCGACAGAAATTCAGGGTCCCAGGGCAGAACAAGCGATGGTCCTCTAAAACAGAACTACTGACTACTATGACTCTTTATTATCCTATTAAAATTGATGTTGTTTGTTATTATCACAAAGCTACACAAAGGGCTATATATGCTCTGCTAACCACAGTATCGAAGCCCGGTTTATGGCACTGTAAGTCCGCAGACATACTGCTGTGCCACTTGGGGGCTCGGAAAGGGAAAATAACATTTATATAACGAGTTGTTTTTAAATTTTTATAATGATTATTTTCTCAGATTTTAGAATATGTTGCATATTCAGGGCACTTCGCATCGAAAAAGGCGGGGTTAGATCCCTTGGAACACCACTCCTGTATCCACTTCTGACACACACAAGTACAAAGACGTGACGTAGCTCTCGCATCCTAGACAGATTCCGTTATTTTCGTGTCACATGCAGTTCTATTTAAGGGATCATCTGAAATTGTGTATATGTCTCAGTAACGTTTTTTTCTGTAATAAATATAGGCCTATCACAGATGGTTAAGGCCACATGTGTTTACAGATTTTTTTTTTTCAAAACGCTGAACACCCATTGTTGATGCGGGAATGCATATACTTTCTAATGTATGTATTTTCATTTTTTTAGCGTGGTGGGCCTATTTTTTCAGTAGGCCTGGAGCTGCAGCTCCATCAGCCCCCGCCTTAATCTGGCCTAGTACTATTATCATATGCATCTCTTAATGCCTGATGGACAATCTCTTCATCCATTTCCTGTTATATTGCTGATATATATATATGTGTCTAACGTCTGGTTTGATTTGTTCCTAAACATGTAGCGGCAGAGTCCCGTGCTTAAACACTAAAGGGACGTTTGTCATTGTATGAGGGTTCTCCGACAAGTTGTGGCCCGACCTAAAGAAAAACTGAAATGTCTGATTTTTTCTGATAAATATTAAATTTGAACCTTTTTTATGAGTAAATAACACGTAACATATAACTTAACAAGCTTATTTTGTGTTGCGAAGATTTGAAATAAAAAAGTGAGTAATGTTGAACGTCATGAAGAAGATCGAACTTCGTGTTGTGATCAAATATTTTGTTAAAAAGAAAATGACACTACAAGAAGTCCACCAGGACATGGAAGCAATATCAAGAGAGGGAGTTCCGGCATATTTAAAATGTTAAAAAGAAAATGTTTAATATTTAAAATGTTAAAAAGAAAATGACACTACAAGAAGTCCACCAGGATATGGAAGCAATATCAAGAGAGGGTGTTCCGGCATATTTAACAGTTAAAAAGTGGTGTGTTGAGTTTAAACGCGGTAGACAACCATGTGGATGATCAGAGGTAAGGTCGGCCCTCGACATCGACCACGACAGAAATTATAGATAAAGTTATGATTTGATTATATCTGATAGAAGAAATTTTATTAGAAAGTTAGCAGAGGAAGCGGGAATAGGTAAAAGTACTGTAGTAAGTATTCTGAGTGAAAGTTTGGACATGAGCGAGATTAGTGCCAGATGAGTTCCAAAAATTTTATCATCTGAGCAGAAACGGATCCGAGTTGTTGAAAGCCAATGATGATGACCTCATACATACCGTCCAGTCATGGATTGAAGACCAAGAAGAGGAGTTCTTTCAGAAGGACTTAAAGTCCTTAGAGCACCACTGGTGCAAGTGTATAGACTCAGGAGGATATTATGTTGAAAAATAGATCAAGGTTTAACCAGTGTTTCTTCTTTATAGGTCGAGCCACAAACTTTTCGGACACCCCTCGTAGCTTTACGAACTGGTCTATACAATTGTCACTAATGATGCGACTTTGTCAATGCTCTTTACAAGGTGATCTAGCAGAGTTCTTCCTTGGAAAGAAATAGCTGGCTAAGTCTAAAATAGTCTCAGTATAATATAATGCTGGACTTGTGAAATATTTGAAAGCTATACGGGTTAGTGTTTAATACCCTCTCTAAAAGTAATCAATAGTTGTTGCCCATTCTGTAAAATAGCTCGTATCCTGTACCTGCTTTGCGTTACACCAAAATTATGCTTCAACATCAGTGTCATTAATGATATTAGGTTTAACTTGCCACTAAAGGGTTCATTTATGTTACAAGTACTGTCATATAAGTTTAAAATTCAAATCTTGATTATGTTGTTGGTGTTTTTGAAGTTAAGCACAAAAGTACACAATGGGCTATCTTTGCTCTGCCCACTACGGGTATCGAAACCCAAATTCTTGATTATATGTTACGAATGAATAGTCTTATATGCTACAGTGCCACCTGGGCCCTGTTTTTAAAGTTCAGATCGGCCAAGCCGTTCACGTAGTACAATCTTCACTGTGTTATCATAAAAAGAAATAACTTCATCAATTTCAGCTCTCGTTTCTTCTGTTGAGTATCCTTAAAGTTGTTTAAACTTTTTAGTGTGGATGCCAAAAACTTTGAAACAAACACGCGAATTATCAAGATAATTTTTCAATCCTTCACTTCTGTTGCTGAAGAACTATCCATGTCTGTAGAGAATTAAGTATATCCTGTTGGACTAGAATGTTGTGCGTTCAGGACTGTTCCATTTGCTGCTCTCTTTTTCAATATGGTTGCATATCACTGTATATTATAGTCTTGTTTATGAGTGTAATGCCAAAAACTTGCTAGTTTCTGTCATTTTGCAACACTTCGATGTTTGTGTTTTCTTCTGATGAGAATTTGAATATTCAGGTAAAATATTACACAATTCGTTCTTAGTGTAATATTTACAGTCTTTAGCCGTTGAATTAAAATTTAAGCAGTGTTTATGATATTTCTTGTCGAGTCGCATTATTCAATAATTAAGAGTAGAGAAGGAAGGAGTGTGTAAAATATTTAATACCTTCCACTAAAGAAGTAATATGATCTTTTTATTCAATATCTTATAGATCGCAGGTCTTTAGATACAAATACAGGTCGAATGTTGTTTTTAGAACCTGGTGGGGGTCAACAGTGGACATTTATTCATAGAGTGACTGTAAACAACCTCACCCATTTTTGTGTCATCACTCTGTCAAGCGCCAGAACAATGAACATTCCTTCATAAGATTACTGTAAACAACCTCACCCATATAGTGTCAACACTCTGTCAACCGCCGAAACATTGAACATTCCTTCAAAAGGTTGCTGTAAACAACCTCACCCATATAGTGTCAACACTCTGTCAACCGCCGAAACATTGAACATTCCTTCAAAAGGTTGCTGTAAACAACCTCACCCATATAGTGTCGACACTCTGTCAACCGCCGAAACATTGAACATTCCTTCAAAAGGTTGCTGTAAACAACCTCGAATAATCACCAACAGAACATTCAAGTTTTACTTTCAACTTTCAATGCCTAACCCCAACTTCTCAAACCCTAACCCATATTGTTCTCAAAAACCCACCTTCCCCAGAAATCCACTTCTCAAGCCATACCTGTTATTATCCTCTATTGTTCTCTGAATCCCCGAATTTCAGCGGGTGGTTAGTCTTTGTTGGTCAGAACACGTTTTTTTTTTTGTTTTGTTTTTTTAACTAAACCAATTATTGACTGTAACTTTCAGTACCGCGTAAGTTGCCACAAAGATTAAGGCTTAGATGCCATTTTCAATTACCCGGATTCGGCTGTTTTTAACTTTGACGCTCGGCTGGAGCCGAGTATTACCGGGAAGTCCAATATCTGGCCGATTACCCGTGCATCCCTAATTATAAGTGTCTGACATGTTGTTGACACCTATAATCGGCTACCATGTTTGTTCATTTTTTGTCAAACAATATAAATTATCTATAGGTTTACGAAATCTATATAATACATACACAGGTTCTCAATTTGAAGACAAGAGGGTAGACCAAGTTATCTTGCTTGAAGTTCGAATTAAGATGGAAAATGATATAAATCTTACTCAGTGCTCCTGCCTCGGATCTAAAACAACAATTTACCAACAAATACATACATTCATGATAACTTATTACAAACTTTCCATAGCTCTTTGATTTTATCACAGTTCTGTTACCCTAGTCCATTTTTCAAAATGGTGACTGCTTTGTTTAAAAGGAGATTTTATTTTAGTGCTATTATCACCAATTTGTTTAAACCTAAAGAATCCCACTTTTTTGTAATATTAGTGTCATGAATTTTCACTTCCGGCCTTTGTCCTTAAAAGTTAAAACTTCAGTATGTTAAGTATCTTGTGATACATTGACTACGATTAATTGCTAGTTTATTGGCTATTTTAGGTTTTGAAAGAGGTAATGAAAATGGGGTTGGACCCGATTCCAGATTCGTTTACAATGAGTATATGCCCGTTCTTTAACTATTTAGTAACACGCAACTCATCTATAAAAACAAAATTATTGTTCCACGTTTCATTGGTCCACAGGACGTATTCTTGATTGATGTCATTTCAGGCGGACTGTTTTTGTGCCTTGCTATGAGTATAATGCACCTCACTGGACATTTGGCATACAAGTCAGTCGTGTGAAACGTGTTTCTAATTCTGTATACTGACACGCTCTCCATCTGTGGCTGCGAAAATTTTACTCAGTCTCAGAACATATACCCTATGAATGTGGTCAGCCAGAATTCACATGTAAATATATGTTTATGTAGTGAGTGATGGTCTACCTTTGATAGGTGTTTGTATAACTGTATCATTAATCTGAGAATGGGTCCATCTTCTGCTAACATCACATTGAGACACTTGTAGCCATTTGCAACAGCCTGTCATGACTAACAAATTTTCATTTATCTGATGGCTCGCCACATGAGTGAAACATTTCAACTGTCTTTTGTATGTTCCAGACATGGTTCTTGAACAACTCTATCAGTTTTGTATTTTCTCTTCAGAAAGATAAGTGAGATAAAACAATGTGAGACCAGTATACATAACATAGCTTTATGAACCATGTATTTGCATTTCAGCTCACATGACTGAAATGAGTAACAGTAAATCGAGGGCACGATTGGCATTATACCAATGAGCTTATCTTGTAGTGGCTATTTTATTATAAATTGAGATTATATTTTAATAATTGGTTCTTTCAGTGCACAACAATCTGAGAACTTTATCTTATTTTTTCAATTAGGAACTATCAATTTTGAACCAAAATTTGTCATCATCATTAACGAGTGATTTTTTAAAAATATGGTGCAATGGAGATCTAGTGCACGAAGTGACGAAAATGTCTTTATAACTAACTATAACAGGACATGGAATTAACAGTGATGTTTTGGTAACAATGACAGACTGTGGAAATAAAGGCGTTGTTTAGGCAATTAGCAATGGCAGATCATGCATCCCGGACTAAAACGCAGAGAAATATTAAGCAAGAGAATCCTTTATCTTGATGAGCACAATAATCACTAAACTAAAAATCACAACAAAACCTTACCAAAAGATATATAATGATAATATATAACATCACATTATTATAACTAGCGTTTTAAACCTTGTATCAGTTCGTATTAAACATTCAGTGCTTGGTTGGTCCTCCTTGTAGTCTAACCTCTGCAGGGCGACTTGGCATGCTGTCGATAAGGTTATTGATGTAATCTACCGTGAGTTCATCCCAACTTGTTACTAGAAGGCGCTGCAACTCAGCTACAGTAGCTGGTTTTAAGGTCATTGGTTAGCAATTTTCCGGCTCCGTTCTGCCCAACAGTTGTCAATGGGATTATAATCTGGATACTTTGCTGGCCATGGTAATCTTGTAATGTTCTACTGGTCGAGATAATCTTGTACAATACGCCCACTGTGAGCAGTGGCATTGTCATCCTGGAACACAAAGTTATTGCTAAACCTTGCTCTAGCATAAGGCAGAAATATTGTATGCATTTGATGCTTGTAGGAGGCGCCATTGACGTTTCCCTGGAGGATATGAAGAGGAGTTTTTCTACCATGATGAAGAGCTGCCCAAACATATACTGCACCACTGCCTATGTGTTCCGTGGGTGAAAGACAGTCTTCCCTCATCTGTTCTCCAGGCAAACAATTAACGCAAATCCTACCATCAGTTTTAACAAGCCGGAAACAGGACTCATGTTGTCAGTGTCCTAACTGTAAGTTGACATGCTGTCTTGTCCAAGTAACATCGTGACGGTGGTGAATTCTGGTATATATCGTTTGTAAATAACCCTTCTTGCAAAATATCTTTGTTTGTTCAGTCTATTATTCACTGTTATTCTGGATATCCTGGAATGAATGTTTTCATGCCATTCCTGTTGTAAGGTGTTGCAAGACTTCTTCCGACCTTGATGTGCAGTATATTTTCGGTATCTACCAGTAACTTTTCCTGGAGCAACATTTCTTGTAGACCAATGAACGTTTCAGGATTCTGGATACAGTACATTGGAGGTACCCTACTATTCTGGAAATGTTCATTTGCTTTATACTATTTCTGGACAGTCGAACAATTTGACGCCTTATAACTTCTAGCATTTGACGAGGCATGATTCTACACCAAGTACAGAGAAGTTGTCTGAACAAAGCATTGGTCTGTTTCGAAAAAGATTATACCAAAGGCACACCCTTTTATACAAAACAGGTGTTTATGTGTGTTTTGACGAATAAATTCTTAAAACAACTTATACAAACCATAATAACAACTCGTGCGTATTTGTATGATCATACGCTACCTTCCCTGTTACTACCCAATATCTAGTTCATGCATGTAGGCAATAACATCAATATAAAACAGTATGCAAACATTTTGGTCAAGACTGTATTTAAACAATTTTATATGTGCAAGTCAGTAATTAATTCACTTTGCAATTGCAACCAATATAAAGTCGCGGTGGAACAGCGTGTATCAGAAGTACAATTTGACTTTGTTTGGCGTTACATGGGTAGTATGATGTCATGGAAAATTTATCGCTTTTGGCAAGGATATCCAGCAATCCTCTCAGATGCAAAATATTCATTCACTCAGATCGTAAAGATGTGCTCAGATCGGAGATTTACAATTTCAAAGACGGGGGCATCTCCTGTACTTAATGGCATTGGAAAACAAAAGAATATGAATCTACTTGGAACAACAGAAGTATTCGGAAAGAGACCTGCAACAAATCATACCCTAGAAGTTGAAAACAAAGTGTAGTGTCTTGCAAAAGGTGAGAATTCACGAAAGCAAAGTTCAATGGAAAAAGCCACTGAAGTGCTCTAAGCAGCAGTACGCAACATAACCATAGGTGATCTTCATCTTTAAACGAGGACAACCAAGATAAATCTTCCAACCATACCTCTAGTTCAACCATCGCATACTTCGAGCAGCTGGAAATTGAAATGGATATTTATGCTGTTCCGTACGAATACATACCAATCAAGTTGTTAGATGCAGGACCTATGGAATTCTGTGAGATCAACTGTTGCAATGCCGTTCTTGTTCTAGGTGGATTTTAGAAATCAGGAAGGAAGAGTGGTGTGCTTTGGACATAACAGCCTTTTGTAATGCAAACAATACTACAGGGCTATTGTCATGATGCACGGTCATCAAATAGAGCATGACTTTACTGACGACATGAACCGCAACGATGTAATGAGACTCAAAATTCGTTTTAATATAACGTACTAAATCTTCTATATTCATCACTTTTGAAAAGAACTGGTAAAGTTACAACAAGCTATCACATACACTTTTGACCCTTCCCTGATTTGCCATTTACCCTGTTTGTAAGATTTTTTAACACATTTCTCCAATTTTCTTAAGAACGAGAAATTAGCCCTCAACCTGGTTGCCTAGGGTTCATATTCATCATCGTTTTGCAGATATGTGAACAACAGTGGTTGTTTCTTTTGGGCCTAAGTGCGGCCCAGTTGTTATTGTGCCGAACTGTGGAACTGAGGCTCAGTAATTCGTGCACCATTAACGCCAAAACAAAAAATAGCGCTTCGCACTTTAGGTCTGTGGGTACGTTATAAATGTGACGATCAAATCCCACTATTCGGCCTAAAAATAGTAGCCCAAAAGTTCGTGGTGAATCGTATTGGCCATCCGCTTTCCTTCTAGCATAGCAGTCCAATATTAGGGACAGCTAGCAGAGACAACTCTCGAATAAGTTTGCGCGAAATTAAAAACAAACAAATCGTTACTTTCTTATTTTCTTTTGTTCATAGTTAACTACGAATTTTTTAAAAACTATAATATAGTATACACAAGTTGTTGTTTTTTTATCCTTCTGAAAGAAACGGCTTTAGATGACACCCGCTTGATAATCCGTTTATCGCGACGTATCAGCCACGACGTTCTAATTTCCCAAGTTGATTCCTCAAGTGGCTCTTCCTGAGAGCTTAATTACCACACGGAGATTAAACTATAGAAAGGTCTAATACTTACGGTTTGAAATTGAGCTTAAAATATAGAATGGCCTAGTACTTATAGTTTGAAATAGAACATTGCATCATAAATTAAATTGAAAACATAAAGTAAACTATAGTGCTGTATTTTACTTCCGTCGTTTCTCAAGAATATCAATAAACAGTTTTCCTTACGAATAATTCGGATTAATTATTTCATTTATAAAAGACTGACAGGAAAAAGGCTCAAGCAGAATTAAGCGATTAATATAATTCCTTTTTTTTAACTTTGAGGGTTCAGGTTAATATCTTAGACTCAAAGTTTAAAACATGATTTGTATGCAGGATTGTTGCTGTATAATTCCTCAAGAAAAATAGTTACTTTTATATTAATTATTCTCGTTAGTTTTCTTCTTTTTGAAGAAACGTTCTGATATTTTTGTTTCGATTTTGTTTATTTGTTTTTTTTTCTTTTAGCGCAACTCTACATAATGGGCTATTTGCCCTCTGATTACTGCGGGGGAGCGAACTCCGGATTTTAGCGTTGTAAGTCCGTGAACTTAAGATTGATTCATTGGGGGACTTTCTTCAAGAAAAATAAAGAGGAAAGATTTGACAAAAAAAAGGCATTTTTCTATTTTAGGAAGTAATGGTTGCAGTTTGTATTGTATTTGTACCTGAAAATGATATTATTACAATCCGTAAACAACAGAACGATAAAAAGTCACTAAAAATACGCCTATAAAAATAGATTTATTAATTTCTCCGCTTTATTATCAGTGTTGTGACCTTGATAGTGACGCTTCGGAAACAAGAATCAACCAGCGTATACAACTCCCAATGTAATGCTTACATAAATACAGGAGTTTTCTGTTTCTTCTCAACAATGTAGCGTGGGTTACGAAGGAGGATGAACGATATACTGTTGTTTACTGAGTTGTTTATGTACCAAGATGTTTAGTTATCGTCCAAGAGATATAAAAATAATGTCTAATAATGGGCTTATTTTGTCTATGTGTTCCTCAAGAAATGGCAAATATCAGCTCTATACTCTATAGATAGCGAATGTTTTCATCAGAATGGGTGGTTAAATGCAATAAACGCCAATTTTGTTTTTGTTTCTAATTTCTATGTATGTTGTTTGTTGTTGTTGTTTTTTGTGAGGGGTTGGGGGAGTGAGAAAAGAACCCAGTCTCGATTGACACTCGGCACCGCCCGAAGTTTAGTGACCGGGTTTCCGGACCCGGTATTCGGCCAAATTTTACTACCCGTGCATTCCTACTAAAGGTTGAGGTTATGGAAAATGCCTTTTTTTGTTACTTAGTCATTAAAATAGAACCACACCTTAAACAACTTTGAAAGTAACGAAATTTGGTAGATCTTTAGCGGGGAGTATGGAATAATGAGGTGGAATTATAGGTAAAAAAAAAGTGTTTTAAAACTAAATTAATCGTCTAATACTACATTACTTATAAAATGTTATTATAATCAAAAATAATAAAAAAAACGACAAGTTGAGCAACGAAATTAATCTTCTAAAAACAGAAAAGACAAAAGGACATTTCTGGAAAATCATTTAAAAATTAAAAACAACATAAAACACAAGTGCTCAGGAACAATGATAAATGTACAGAGAATAAACAACATAAAACACAAGTGCTCAGGAACAATGATAAATGTACAGAGAATATTGCATTTGTTTGCTGGAAATTCGGGTTCCCATGCTTAACATAATAGTGGTGAAAGTAACAAAATCTGCAGTCTACAGCTAGAAATAGTCTTGTACTTAAACAATTTACTGAAGTGGAGCCGTTTGTTCTACTTAAGTTACAATATTTTCCTCCTTGCTAACAACCTTAACTTAATGTAAGTTTGTTAAGGTTATTTTTAGCAACTACTAAACGAAAAAAAAAGAAGATTTAAGATAGGAAAAAAGGAAGTCTCTTTTAAAACACGACAATTGTATGGATCTTGCAAACTAAACCCAGTGAAACACCGTTTTATAAAACACGACAATTGTATAGATCTTGCAAACTAAACCCAGTGAAACACCGTTTAATAAAACACGACAATTGTATAGAGTGATTTAATATTGAAAGGATAATAGTCGGTGTTTCACTGGGTTTAGTTTGCAAGATCCATACAATTGTCGTATTTTAAAAAACGGTGTTTCACTGGGTTTAGTTTGCAAGATCCATACAATTGTCGTGTTTTATAAAACGGTGTTTCACTGGGTTTAGTTTGCAAGATCCATACAATTGTCGTGTTTTAAAAAACGGTGTTTCACTGGGTTCAGTTTGCAAGACTATCACTGGTGTATAAGCTTTCTGATGCTTTACACAAATAAAGAAATCTAAGCAAAGATAAAACGAACATAAGCGTTAAAAGCCTTCATGAAATATAAACGAAAATGTATTCTGTTTTCAGTGACTTCTTTAACAAATTCAGATACTTTATGTTATTGTTTGCTTCGTGCAAAGCTACACATTGGGCTGTCTGTATTCTGCCCACCGAGGGGAAATGACCCCCAGACCGGAAGCTTTAAACAATAGCGAAACAAAGAAAACGAATCGAATAGAAATGGCTAAAGTATTCTTGAGATAATACAAAAAATACTTTATTTTCACTTTTCAGTGTCTTGTTCGTTTGTTTTCTTTAACAGAAAAGCTGTTATAACGGGCTATCTGCAATGCGACCTCCGAGGGAATAGAATTCGATATTTTAGCGTTATATACCTTCGCCCCCAGTGGTACAGCGGTATGTCTGCGGACTTACAACACTAGAGACCGGGTTTCGATACCCGTGGTGGGCAGAGCACAGATAGCCCATTGTGTAGCTTTGTGCTTAATTTCAAGCAAGCAAACATATATGCCTTCAATGGCCTCTATAACTTTGTTATAAAGTCAAACGAATCTGCTTTCTTATAAACTGTAGCTCTACGACGAACATATAGAAAATGCTAGTTATAATGTAACCAAAATCTACTACAGTAGAAACACTATGAAAGACTACGAAATAATAGAACAATAAGATCTAGAAGATGGTTGTTCGTAGAAATATCATGCAATAACAAAATACAGAATAATAACGTCTGGAAAGTGTCTATTTGTAGAATTATTATGGAACAACAAAAGCTACAAGAATGGGGTCTGGAGTGTTAATAACGGTTTCACTGCCTCCTACCAGCCTTCTTTGTACGCTAATATTTCACATGTTTCATCTTTGTACATTAATAGTTCACATGTTTCATCCTTGTACACTAATGTTTCACATGTTTCATCTTTGTATATTAATAGTTCACATGTTTCATCCTTGTACATTAATATTTCACATGTTTCATCCTTGTACACTAATATTTCACATCACTAAAGTCTAGAAGTTTTCAGACTGACTTGAATGTTTTCAACAAATTTCAATTAAATAAAGTAATTGACTTAGCCACACTTGTTCCACTCTAAATAATTTTGAATTAAAGAACGAACACTATATTCATGTTATCGGTATTGTTAATGGCAACTAAAATGGCCCCCCAACTTTGCAAACATTTTTACGGATGGGATTAAATATCAAATCCTAGGGAAACGTTCTGTCAAACCATACATCTGTAAAAAATACTTTGGTAACGTTTTTCATATACATACTCTTTCCATAAAGCAATGGAATTCACACTTGAATATTCTTCGATACAAATTCATTTTCTTGATGCCGGTGTATTACTGAAAGATGACTTTCTTGTACAAAAAACCACAGACAGACCATAGTATCTCCACTAGCAAGGCAGTCATCCGACCCACATCAAACGGAACATTAATTACAGTCAAACCCTTCACATTAACACTATCTGCACTAACGCTAATGATTACAAAGCACGCACCAAATATTCATGAAAGAATGAAATTATAAAGGTTCTGAGTTAGGAAAATAAATAGAAAAAGTTGACAAAATTTCAAGTGTTGTTGCCCTCAAACAGTCTGATCCTAAACCATAGTCCCTCTAGTTACCTCAAACAGTCTGATCCTAAAACATAGTCCCTCTAGTTACCTTAAACAATGTGATCCTAAGTAATCTAACATAGTCCCTCTAGCTACTTCAAACAGTCTGATCCTAAAACATAGTCCCTCTAGTTACCTTAAACAATGTGATCCTAAAACATAATCCCTGTAGTTACCTCAAACAGTGTGATCCTAAGTAATCTAACATAGTCCCTCTAGTTATTACACATTATCCAAAACTCATAAATGCTTCACGAATTCTTAAAAAACAACAACAAAAACTTTTCCATCTTCTACACCTCAGTGTCTAAGTCAAATCTTCTTTGAAATTCCTGTTGTCTCCTTCCAAAAGACGAAAGACTTAGGGATACCCTTCCTTGTTCAAGTTAAAGTCAAATGTACCACGCCACAGAACAGCTGTTCCTCCTGTAACATGGTTGAATGTTAAACTTGAAAATTTATAAAAAAACACCAGTACCTTTGTCTGACCAACATAACAAAACACTACAGCATAACAAAAACAATTTCTTGTAAAACTCAAAACACGACATATTCTATACAGAGCAAAAAACAACAACAACAACAAACGCAACCATCAATATGTTGAAGAAACCCGTACTACCTTAGAGAAGAGTTTAATAACCACAACTAAAAGCCCTCTATTAAAAATAAATACCTTCCTGTGATCCTACACTTTAACTAGCCTGACCAGTGCATCGGTGACATAGTACTCATTAAGATTTAAACCAGATTTAAATCAAAAGCCGACAGAGAAATAAAAGAGACCTGTTAGATAAGTATTTTAAACACTGTCACCCCATGCAGTATTAACCCTGAATCTGGTGTTAATAATCTTCGTTTTTTAACTCAAAGTATATCTGGAAAATCTTCGACAATTCTGCAACGAAACGAATTTCTTTATTATTGTACTAATAATGTTTTAACTCTTATTAATTAATTAGGATAATTTTTATCTTTGTATTATAATTTGTGTTAAATATATATTATTTTGTGCATATCTATATATGTATTATTATTGGATTTCATTTTTTACATTTGTTATTAACATTTTACTCTTCCAGTTCCTGTATCGTTGAGTGCTTTCGTTGATAAATATCCCATTTGTTCCAAGCATTCCTTCTTGCACAAGCACACGTTCCTTTAAGACGTTCTTATTTCAAAACTCCCCTTTCCTTTTGTTTCCCATCACTTGCACATCACAATGCTATTTCACAAATTATGTCACATGCTTAAAAAAGCGTGACGTCACACTTCCGGTACAACGACCACATAACTGGTAAACATGATTACAATGGAGATTTACCATTTACTCCTGTCGAAGGAATGTCCACTTTCCAAGAACATTCTAGTTATTAGCTTTCTTTCCTGATGATGAGGTGAGAAATACGATTGTTTGTAGAAGAACAAAAGATATAACAATCGTGTCTTGAAGGTGATTGTTTGATCGAAAAACCATTTTGAACAAATAACTGTCTGGTTTGGATTATGTATCCGACCAATATGAAAATGTGTACAGGTGTTCGATTGTTGGTAAGATCAGTTACTTAATAATGAAAAGCCATTAACTGCTGAAGCTATCTTGTTTATTTACCAAACACTTTGTTGTATAAAAAACAAGTTATGATTCATTTTTTAACATTTCCTATTAAAAATAGCAGTTCGGGCACGATGTGGCCTAGTAGATAGCGTCACCGGATGTTGAATTCAAAAGTTTATGGTTTACTGAACTATGGTATATTGAACTTTACACTTTGAGACCATGGGTTTGTTATAAATGATGGTCAACTCCCACTATTCGATCAGATAAGAGTTGGCGGAGGGTGCTGTTGACTAGCTGACTTCCTTCTAGTCTATCACTATAAAATCAGGGCAGATTAGAGCTATGCGAGACCTACTCAAACAATGAATTTAAAAGTTAATGTTCTTGGAATGCTTGAAGATAAGTAAAGTCAAAAACTGATCTTGATCTACTTCTATTTCAAGGGACTATATGGATCCCTGCATGATACGGTTTTTCATATTGATCAAGGGACCATATGAACTCGGTATGATACTAGTTTTTTCACATTGATCAATAGACCACATGGATCTATGAATGATACGGGTTTTTT
>NW_013668695.1:43076-64247 GCF_000517525.1 Limulus polyphemus
GGGCTACTCTTTTACCAACGAATAGTAGGATTGACCGTCACATTATAACGCCCCCACGGCTGAAAGGGCGAGCATGTTTGGTGGGACGGGGATGCGAACCCGCAGATTGCGAGTCGAGCGTCCTAACCACCTGGCCTAGGTAGGACTAGAGTAAATTAATCTGTGAGCCTTTCTAACGAGCCGCTATGCCGTGACTAAAAACATACAAAAATTTACATATTTATCGGTGACCAAGAGTCACACCCCCCTTTTTAAATGTCGTCACCGTTCACTCGATCCGGTTCGGGATCGTGATTTTTGCTAACAATATTCTTGGTGAAGATTAATTTATATTATTGTAACACGTGCTATCACTTCTCTCATTTGGCGGGTTCGTTCAAGAATACTGTTACGTCTCCGTTTGTTAATTAACTTTCCGTGTCTTCGTTCCGACGAAACTTTAGCGACACAAGTCCTTACTTAATAAAACTGGTTTATTCTTTCTGAATATAACTTTACGATACACTTGATTTCAACATTCGCGCTAAAACAAACGCTATAACGAACTTCAACAATACTCTCTGACTGCAGATCAATTACTCACTACCTACACACCTTGTTACGTCACGCCGTGACCATCTTATATATACCATATAACGATAACAAATTAATTTATTCCTTAACGTTTGCTACAAACTATCAATACTATCGCTTACATGTTATATTTAGTCATATACATACAGTTGTAGGCCTAAGTTCACAAATAATGTTTTCATTTTCAATATAAATCTACTTGATAACGGTGCTTTGACTAACGTAAAAATAAACTTACTTGTTCACGGCTAATAGATCGAGTTACTGATTATAAGCTATTGCTATAACTAATACTGATCTGATAATTCACGAACTTCTCAACCACAGGTTCCCGTATTTACAACTAATTTACTCATCTGGATCATGCGCCCCCTAGCTAATGTCTAAAGTAATGCATTGAAAATATAGCTTACAACATATATAATAAATATAGTTTCCTTTCAATAAATAATAAGTTATTTTATTTGTGTGCGTTGAATTTGAGTTTCCTTTCGGTGGCTCAACAGTAATTATAGGGGCTTATAACATTAAGCAGCCCATTGTGTGGCTTTGCGCTTAACAACAAACAAGACTTCAGTAATCGGAATATTTTGCCGTAGCTTATCATTTGTTTGATTGTTTGTTTAGGGTTAAGCACAAAGCTACACAATGGGCTATCTGTGCTCTGCCCACCACGGGTATCGAAACCCGGATTCTAGCGTTGTAAGTCTGCAGACATACTGCTGTGCCACTAGGGGGCCATATCACTTTTAACTGATGTTGTATATACAGAACGAGGAATTTTACAGTAGGTGTCTGTGACTTGTTGGCGATAAATATCAACAATAAACGGACAGCACACAATCCACTTGTTTTAAAATAATATATTCAAGGGCATGTCAAATGTATGTACAAAATTCTTTACACTATAGGATATCACAGTTTTATCTAAAACTCTAAATATTATCTTTTCTTGCCAAAAGTCCACACAGGCTGATTCATTTACTTTAGAATCCAATTGACAAGACGAATTATTTTTCTCTACTCTGTTTTTTACTGTACAATCTGCGATAAACTTACTTACGTTACCACAGTTGTATCCAAAACTTTAAATAATTGTCTCCTTTTCGTTAAAGCCCACACAGACGGGTTCAGTTACTTTAGAACACCTTTTGACAAGATAGATTCTTCTTCTTATCTCTGTTAAACTACGAAACTCACTTTAAAATATTGCCCATTACGGCTAAACTAACAATCACACAATCTAACTTCACTTTCGCTAACTTAATATATTCTGACTTAACTTCTGCTCACTTGGTCGCCTATGTATATAAATTGTGAAACTGAGGCCTAGAACTTTCTACAAACTACGAGACCTCTGATGTAACAATAATCAACGAGAAAAATACAGAAGGCTCCAGCAATGTGACGTCAATTTACAACAATTGAATTACACACACAACGTGCGACTCTTACTGAAATACATAACAAAATTTGTCATAATTGTCGCCTTTAAAATAATTACTTTAAACTAGGGATGCATGGGCCAAATATTCGGCCCCGTCCAGTTATTGGGTTACCCGGTAATACTCGGCTCCGACCGAGTGTCGAAGTTAGGCAGCTAAGCCCTAATCTTTGTGGCAACTAACCGGGTACTGAAAGTTACAGTCAATAACTGGTTTAGTTAATAAAAACGTGTTCCGAGCAAGAAAGACTGACCGCCCGCTGAAAGTCAGAGAACAACAGGGGTCAATAACAGGCATGGCTTGAGAAATGGATTTCTAGGGAAGGTGAGGGTTTTGAGGACAATAGGGGTTTGGGTTTGAGAAGCTGGGGTTAGGTACATTTAACCGAATAATCACCAACAGAACATTCAAGTTTTACTTTCAACTTTCAATGTAAACGTCAATTTCGTTTTTGTTTCTAAATTTCTTTGTATAGTGGGTTTTTTTGGGGGGGGGCGAGGGGAGAACCCAGTCTCGTTTGACACCCGGCTCCGTCCGAAGTTAAGTGACCGGGAACCCGGACCCGGTATTCGGTCAAATTTTACTACCCATGCACCCCTACTTATAATATATATACGTATATCAATGCACCTTGTGGAGCAGATGAAAAACACAATCGAAATTACAAAAATGCATTACATCACAAACATTGCTATGAATGCCATTTCTGTGCCTTTCATGCTATACCATAAGAGTAATCAATGAAGTCGGTGTGGCTATGGTATTTCAATCTGTCTGTCTGTCTGTCAAACTCGATGAATCTTGATATAATAATTATATAGATTAATGTAGATCTCTAACGGAATTTCAACTGATTAATAATTTAGGGTTCTATATATGTAAATCAGTGAATACATTAGTGCTTAACTAATGTTGTTTAATTACTTTGCTTTAATAACTCATTTACATGAGCAGTTAAACATGTAACTAAGTTAGTAAAGATTAACAAATTGTCTTTGTAATCATATGATTGTGAAGATATAATACACCTAAACTACATAATCAGTAACATGACAAGTAAAAATAATTAAAGAAAGATTACTAAAGCTAGATAAATATCCCTGTTAAACTCATTTGCATATTTTGTAAAGAAATTAAGTACAGATTTAATTAATATAACTTTGAGCTTATATGATTGTATATCCATCATTAAAGAGTTATGTAAATTGATCTGCGAAAGACAGAGATCCATTAAAGTTCTCAGTTTGTACATTTTCAATCACTGCAACCGGCTTTTTTATTGAAGAGCATCATAGAATTACACACACACACACATATATATACATACATATGCTGACTTGTTAGATAAGACTTTTTCGTATAAGACTAACGATGCAATAATTACTTTCAAATGCACTGATCAATTAACGATCCTTGAACGTACTTAGAAAATGTAGGTATACTTTGTAATTTTCAATGTACAGCTTGTAGGTTAATAAAAGCTTAATTATAGTGTTCTTTAATGAGCGATCTTCGGGGAAAATAAAACAACACAATAACAGACGGTTAAAATACGCTATAGACCTAATCAGAACTGAAGTCAATCGGCCATTATGATTTTTTTGGAGATAAATAACCTAATTCGTGACGCTTTGCTATCATTTGTAAGACGTGGCATACTTCTTTAAATGAGAAAAACTACACTGTGACATTCTGTAAGAGCAGCTTCTATCAGTTAGCCATATCCTATATGTCATTTTTATGTTTAAGTTAATTAAACTAAATCTCATATTTGGTGTATTAAAACATCTCTTTAATTATGATTTACTTGAGGTGACCTCTCAGGTCATTTGTACAGCATATTAACTGTAATCTAGGCTTACCTGTTACTAATCGTCGCTTGTTACAGACTTTTCATTACGATTGCAGATGTCATCTAAACATATTCGTAATTCTAACTGTATCCCTTCTATAAAGGTTATATATATATATATATATATATATTAATTCATTTTGAAAACTATTTACGAAATACTTAACACATATGTTATAGTGCTGATTTGATGCGTCATTTCTAGGTTTTGTTAGAGCTCTTTATACGGATATATGCAATATTTGAAATGACGAAAACGTTCGATTGTTTGGCGATTTTTTACTTTTATGTATTTTATTATTATTTTGATAAATAAGATATTACTAAATCTCTCAAAATGATTTAGCTACTCACTGATTTTACGTGTTTCACTCCTTCTAAGAATTAAAGATTAACCATCAACTTTTTATAGGAATGTTATGTTAGTTAATAGTATATTTTAAGAGCTGCCTAATTTATGTATCTGAAATTCCTGATTTAACTGAAAGTTTCTTAATCGGATGTTATAAGTTTTAGATTATTCAGAATACTCAAGGCAAAAATAATAAAATCTGATTTTTAAGACTCCCTAAAGATTAAAATATTCAGGCTACATAGGAAATAAATTAAAAGTATTTACTAAATCCTATTTAACTCAGACCTTTAATTACGTATATGGAATAAGTAACATAGAAAAGTACAAACACACTTATTAAAAAGCTCGTCGTCAGAGTGGAGCGTGGTTAAAAACGTGATGCTGTATTACAAGCCAATACATTCCCATTTTCGAACCTAAAGCAGTTCAGGTGAAGAAAGATGATGCAAGTTATGTTTCTGATAGTAATTATACACCATATTTCAAACTGATTTACATTATAACCTTCTGCTGATGATAATATCTAACTAAACACTGATAATCAGTTCAAAATACAGGGACATATACCGAACCCTTTAATATAGAACAAGTTCTTTTATCTCAACTGAGTTTTAAGTATTGTTCTTAACTCAAACTGAGGACAATAATTTTTAAAGCCTTTTTTCTGATCATAAAACAGCACATTCCAACGTATAGCAAAACAATAGTTAGTGATGTTTTGGACTAATCAATTTCCTTAGTCCCGGAGTTGTTCACTTGGCTAAAAAATAAACAAACTGTAAATTACTTTGCTTATTAATTTAGTAGGGTGTGCATTTAACTTGACAACTACACTGATTCTCTGTAATTCGCGATGGAACAATTCAAAAGTACCCGATCATCTACATGCCTGATTCACTAAGACTTTTATCAGATTAATGTTCAACTGTATTGGTCTAATTTTGCTAAAAAGGTTAGAAAAGAAACGAATTTCATACTCCAGCTAATTATGAAAGAACTTTTTACTTTAACCAGACTTTCACCTTTGCAGCTTCGTCTGGGTTAATACATACAACAGTTGGTACATATAACAGTTGTATCGGTATAAAGCTATCCATATGTACATGTAGTCCAGTAAAGGATGGCTTATGATATTGGCTATAGCTAAATCTGCCATTCTGGTTAGTAATATACGTATCCGAAAAAGCTAATTTGTATTCATTCTGTTCCCGCACTGTGAATCTAATACTATTATGGCAAGTAGTCATTTATTGAGTAAACCTATGTGTCATCAATATACCTCCTGTAGAACATCTAAAATACCAGAAGTAAGTTTGCTAAATCAAGTGTTAGAAGTGAACACATGGCAGTCTATTGATTTTATTATACTCTTGATGGTGGCCCGGCATGGTCAGGTGGTTAGGGCGCTCAACTCGCAATCTGAGGGTCGCGGGTTCGAATACCTGTCCCGCCAAACATATTCGCCCTTTCAGCCATGGAGGCGTTATAACGTGACGGTCAATCCCACTATTCGTTGGTAAAAGAGTAGCCCAAGAGTTGGCGGTGGGTGGTAATGACTAGCTGCCTTCCATCTAGTCTATCACTGCTAAATTAGGGACGACTAGCGCAGATAGCTTTCGTGTAGCTTTGCGCGAAATTCAAAAACAAACAAACAAACACTTGATGGCTTTGTTCCATGTATTGTATACCGTAAATAATTTTATTGTTGTTGCATATTCTTTGAAACATTCACTCTTTCTATGCTAGTATGTACGTTTTAATAAGTTCTTATTGTTTTTGTCGGACCTAAACCAAACTGTATCTGAACAGTTGACCCAGACAAGGACTTGCCACAGTGAACCTTCATAAGATGCCTTTAATTACTGGCACTTGTTGTAGAGCATAGTCATTATTGCAATATTTATATACAGGATTTTCATTATGAATTGAATGACCAGCGTAATGATGTTTCGAAGAAGAGCAGAAAATAGAACGTTGATGAGCTAAGAAATTATGTTTTCAACTTTGATCTGACGCAGTTAGTAAACCCAGTGTTCTTTGACCTCTTATCGTTTCTTATCCGAGTGTTATAGTTCTCTGGACAACTTAGTTTCTACTAATACAGACCTTAAATAAAATATTCACTTGGGAACGGATAAGGAGTGACTGTTGTGCTATATAAACGCTTCCATTGATTTTTATCTCAGGAAATAAACAGTTCGTCATACGGGTAATTTAAGGAAATACAAATTTCATCACGATTCGACCTGACTCATGGTTTCTCTACCTCCCCCCCCCCCTTCTTTTGTTTTTTGATAACGCTTTCGACGTCCATATTATTTTTAGAAAATATTAACTACACATTTTACCTTATTTTACAGAAAGGCTGTGTAAACTTAATATCGTTTATTTACATAATAATTTTCCAAACTTTGCGTAAAAAATTAGCATTTTTTAAATTTTACTTGCATATGATGACCAATTAATTGTTCCTTAAGTAACTGCAGCTATTTGTAACGTCAAAACACTTTAAAAGACATAAGATTATTTGTAAATGAACGATGGCCCCTGATTAAGCCTGAAATTTGCTAATTTTCAAATGCAATGAATATCCTCAGGCTTTTAAATTCAATAGACGTAATTAACGTCAGAAATCTGTTATATAACAAGTGTTCAGATCTCTTGCGAAAAGAATCTCAATTTTATTTAGCCCCTCCAGTGGATCAGCAATAAGTCTGAGAGCTTATAACTTTAAAAATCGGGTTTCAATACCCGTGATAGACAGAGCGATATACCAGTGTGTGGCTTTGTGCTTGACAATAAAAAAAAAACAATGATTCGACCTATAGCTTTTGAATTTATAAAATCGATATTTACGAAAATGTTTTCTGTGCAGGGCATTTTATGGCATCAACACTTCATATGCTGTAACAAGATGTTTCATAACTTTTAAAATGCAACCAATATTCGATATTAGTGGAAAGTATTCATAAAAAATTCTAATAATTGTGAAATTGTTTGTCAGTAATGGAATGACAAAAATATCCCTAATACAGTTTAACTGTAAAGCAAAACATTCATGTAAATAAACAATTTAGCGCAAATCACTTCTTTATAAATTAAAATGTTAACCACTTTAAGCAGATTTAGATTTCTGGTCAGTTTAATCCATAATTGTCAAAAACTGACGATATAAAAATAATCTAAAGCATAGAGCAACATTACAAAACATGGAGAAATAAAAAGTGTTTAAATATTTGTTTTATATGAATACCATTTTATATGGTGGTTTCATGGTAAGTGCAAAAATAAGGTAAAACTTTTGTTGTACAGGTGGTAATATATGTACTTCAAAGAGATGAAACACCACTGTAAATTTAAAGATACCATAATACTTTAGAGGTTTGTATGCTGCTTTAAAGGTGAAAATTTAAAAGTGATTTAAAAGCTTTCAAATTATTTTAAAAGCAAAAGTCTCCAGGGGGTAAGCTGTAATCTTATGAGCTTACAACGCTAAAATCCTGGTTCGATTCACTGCTGTAGAAATAGTGCTGATAACTAATTGTGTGGCTTTGTACAAAAACAACAACAATAAATTAAAAATAAAAATACATAAAATGGTTAATTAATTTATTTTTTTATGTTTTGGATTTCGCGAAAAGCTACTCGCTAGCTATTTGCGTTAGCGGCCTCTGACTTAGCAGTGGTAGACTAGAGGAAATGCAGCTAGTCAACACCATCCACCGCCAACTACTCTTTATCAAGGAATGGTGGGATTGACCTTCACATTAAAACACCTCTTCCCTCGGCTGAAAGGGTGAGCATATTTAAGATAAGATTAGAACCTGTGACCTATAGATTGCGAGTCGAGTACCCTAATCACCAGCCCACGCCAGGCTCGAAAAAAAAAGTTAAAAATACCACAATGCTTTTAAACGTTTTGTATGCTGTTTTAAGGGTAAGTACATCATAATGCCTTAAACGTTTTCATGATGCTTGTTTTTGAAGTTTATATGTAGCTTTAAGGGTAAAAATGCCACAATGTCTCTTAAACGTTTCTGATGATGTTTCAAAAGTAAAAATGCATAATACCATAACCTTACAGTAATTCTAATGTTGTTTTAAAAATGAAAAAAACGTAATATCAAAGTCTGATATTTTAAGAATATTCCCGTATGTCTACATAGACAATGCGGAACATCTGTTCGGAACCTTTTTCACAAATGTCTCGATGAAACGCTACAAATCCCATATCGTTAGAAAGGCCTTTGTCCGAGGAGTCCGGATTGCATATTGGCTTTTCCCTTCAGAATTACCTTACCTCTTTTTTGTTTAGTCAAAATTTTTAACGCAAAGAGTATGCTACACGGTGGCACAATGTCGTTCTCATCACTTGACGACTGGCTTCGATTTTAACATTTTTTTTTTTATTTGCAAAGTATTTCACACAAACAGCATTTAACCCGCGTGTAATCTCCTAAAAAATTAACATTACACTAAATACAATGACTACGAGCTTTCTCGACTTATTTAGGTCTAAAACACGCATGCGCAGTTTATTCAAAACCATATGCTTATCATTTTGTGAACACACATTCAGATGTTTCTGCATATTCAGCTAAGTTTGCTTTCATTACAACTTTACATTTACTTTAATTCACAATAATTTAGTTTCGGTTCGTTTCATAGACTGTCATAAACACCTTTTAGCTACTTTTTTCTTTAATACGGGTTTTATTCTTCGTTTTTATGACTTTCTTTGTTTTGACTCATAAAACTGTGGCATACAATGAACGCTCATAATTGTTTCATACTCTTTACACTTTTATAGATACCATTACTTTATTGTTTAGTTTACTGTAGGTTTATAGAATAAAGTTACGTACTATAGTTTTATTAAATAAAGTTACGTGTACGTGAATTTGTGTGACTGCGGTTTTTGATTTGTTTTTCTCAAATAGACCAAGACTTATCAATCTAATACATAATGCCTGCAAGAAAGCGTAGCTTAAATGCCGTGTATGAAAACGATAGAATAAGGAAAATTCTAGAGAAGGGCATGAAAACTATCGCAAGTGTTTTGCTGGTAGTGGCTAGCATATAAATATTATCTTTGTATTTCAGGGAACACATTCAAACTCGCTGTTCGAAAGATCCATTGTCTAATTAATAAAGATGCTACTGAAACATTTTTGTTATGTGAGAAGAAAGCAGGTATTGATAGTTATATTAGTTTTTTAATGAATCCATCCACATACTTCTAAATGATTCTACCTGCTTTTCTAATATGTTCCCGAACTTTCGAGATTATGTTCTCTTTTATAACTTAGAATTTTATCCGCCCAATTAACCAAGAAAGATTTTCTGCATTAATCTGTTATTTGCAGTTTGATAAGTACTGTAAATCACTAAATATCCAATTCTGCATTAGATTCCTTCTTATAGTTTGCAGTTTCAAGACTATTATTATACACATGAATCAGCTAGTAAAATACTATAAAAAACAACAAAAAAACAAGTTCACGTGTGCATGAACTTAAGGTTTTTTCCCGTGTATTTAACGTCTAATTTTAGCACTTGTTGTCACCAGCTTATCCTAAAGCTGAATGCCATCCCTATTTTCTTTCTTTCCCCCCATTAGCTAGCTGTGGTTGTTTCAAAATGAATATTCGATTTCTTAATGACTATTACGAGCATGAAATGGAAGGATGCTGTCAAACCTATTCACTGAGGAATTATGAGATGTATAAGTACGTCAACCACGGTGATGGAACTGTAATTTGTTCAAATTAAATTCTTAATTAAAATCAACTCTTGCGTTCCCGTTCTGCTTTCATATAGACAGGAATGTGAATAATCAATTTTCCTACTTGTAATATACGTGTGTCATTCTCTACTTTGTATTGAGACATCTATCTAATGAAATGTTAACTAAACACAAATATTTAGACTGTGATTTGTCTTCAACTTAAAGAATTGAGAGTAAGAAAATCAGCTTCGTTTGTTTGTTTTCGAATTTCACGCAAAGCTACCCGAGTGCTATTTGCGATAGCCGTTCTAAATTTCGAAGTAATAAATTGCACCTTTTGTATGTAATCCTGTGTGCTAACGTTTTATCAGAATTAATTTCGAAGTGATAGACTACACGGAAGGCAGCTAGTTAACACCACCAACCGCCAACTCTTGGGCTGCTCTTTACCAACGAAAAGTGAGATTGACCGTCACATTATAACGCCCCACGGTTGAAAGGACGAGCATATTCCGTGACGGGATTCGAACTCGCGACCCGCAGATTGTCTCCCCCTATCGAAACTAAAATAATTTAAACTGTATTAATCGCTTGAAGATTATAGATATAACAGCTTTTCTTATTACTTGAGGTACCCCAGTGGAACAGCGGTAAGACTAACGGAGTTACAATGCTAAAATCAGGGGTTCGATTCTCCTTCGTGGGCACAGAAGGTAACCCGATGTGGCTTTGCTATAAAAACAAACACACATTGCTTAAGCCTTTTCTTGATTTATCAATCCATCAAACAAGCATACAGACATCATTTTTAACAATTTATCTTAGAGGACGTGCAGATTAAACTTTCTCTATCTGAATCGCTACAAAATTATAGCTCTCTGAAGAGCTAGTATAAGTTTTAAATAGTCTATTTAACTTATAGTCAGTTCTTCTCTTATCATTTATCTACTTGTAAAACAGGAAGTTACTTAACTTTAACTACTACTGACCAAAACAAAAAATCAACAAGTGAATCTTCTACGATATTCATTACGAAACAACAGTTGGTGTGTATCTTGTGTTCCTGAGTAGCGTATTAGCTTTGTTTTCCGCCAATAACAGTTAAATGAAATACATGACATAGGGAAATTTTAAGTATAGTATTTTGATTATTCGAACCATTTCTATATACTCTAAGTAGGAGACTTATTATTAGGAGGACATCTTTATTTAACTTGGATGATGGTTGTTTGTTTGTAGTTAAGCACACAGCTACATAATGGGCTATCTGTGCTTTGCCCATCACGAGTATCGAAACCCGGTTTTTAGCGTTGTAAGTCCGCAGACATACCGCTGTGCCACTGGGGGGCAAAACTCTTTTGAAAAACTATATTTAACCTAACCTATTCTATGAAAGCCGTCAATATATTCGTGATATTTTAATGAGAAACCAATTTTTAATGCAAAACACAGGTACGTATATTGCTCCATCTGGTTGGTTTCCTTTCCTAATTATTCATTGTAGACGTTTTATATGCGAATTATAATTCATTGCAGGCGTTTTATATGCAGATTATTATTCACTGTAGACGTTTTAAAGGCGAATTACAAATTAACTTTGAATTTCCATAAAGGTACAAGCTGTGATGTTAGAACTACTCTTGCAGATCAAAATGTAGTCTCCAAACCTTCCAAGATGAATCACATTCCATGTCGTGAACAAAAGTCTTTTAAGCAATAATATTGTTATTAGTTGTAAAGTATGTATTGTTCCATCCATTACAATGAAACCATAAAAATGCAAGAAATGTTAGTAATTTTTAATGTCAATGAAAGAATTCCCATTGTGAAAAAAAAAACTTTTCACTCACAGTGTTTATGAAATAGTGCGACAACAAATAATTAAACACTATATGCTAGTAATAAATGTTGTCTAGTTCCAGTCTCTGCAACCATACAACCAGTTATTATATTATACATCGCAGCGGGTAAGATTTAAGCGTATATGCATATTTTCATGACAAAATCCCAAATACTATCATTTTGCAATAACCTTCGTTGATTCAGCAATTAGTTCTATTATAGTTTTATTTATTACATGCTGTGGTAAATTTGTATGGTTGATTGACGTAGCTACTAGTATCTACAGTTAGAAGCCATGTACAAACCATCAGCCATTGTCATCAGTGCTTTCCTAACCACCAATGTAATTAACCATCATCGCTAATTCTAATGTCCTTATTAATCACTACTACATATAATAACAGAGGCAACACATATTTAATTACCAGAGAATGTTCTTCTCATGTGCCAAGTCTTGTCTAGTATAAGATTTGAAAAGGTAAACACCAGATAATGTTCTGAACCATAATAGGAATAAATATAATAATTATTTAATTTTGAATTATTACCCAAGCTGTAAAATTATTAAAAATAAAGTGTTTATTTACAATGTCCAGTCAGAGAAAGTTATCAATATTAATTAGTAATCTAACTAGACTTATATACATATATATGAAAACATTATGTAAAGTGTTTATTTACAATGTCAAGTCAGAGAAAGTTATCAATATTAATTAGTAATCTAACTAGACTTATATACATATATATGAAAACATTATGAACAGTTTTTGTGCTGTTAGGTTGAACATTAAAATTGTGCATAAAGATTTTTAATCAGGTAAATTATACGAGACAAAAGATCATTTGTTTGAAGGAAAAAACTACATCAAGTAATCCTCTGGTTTACATTAAGCATCATGTATGTAAGCATGAAATGTTAGCATGTATTCTCATACTCAATGAAAATCTATATATCTTAGGCCCTTTATCATGACGTAGTAACTACGCTACCTATTTGTATAATAATATAGTTTCGTATTGCTAAGTTAGACATTTTTCAAATGTTTATATGCTTGAAATTTTTATTTTTAGAAAATGAACAGAAATCTTATTTATGTATATAATTCATTCTAACATTTCAGAGAATACAATTTAGAGAAAACTACAATAATGTATTAAAAATACTTACTAGAAGAACGTCTGAACTTGTAAGCAATATATTTAAATAATGTAAAATAAACACTAGAAGAAAACGTATACAGGGTAATTAGAATTTTTTTAAGTCATGTGTCCAACACTGCTGCAGACACGTTTACAAAAACCTCATTCAAACTTATAATAAGACAGATTTGGTTATTATTTTATTAATGTCGTTTACTCACCATAGAATACAAAAGTAACCTTAATGCATGTAATATACAGTTCTTTACTACAAAAACCCAGTCTTGTTTCGATCGATTGGACCTTTCCTTATGGTTGTTGATGAACAGTGGAATTCCCCGAAACCGGTATATCTCAATGGTAAATCAAAGCTAGATCAGGCTCTATATATATTAAGATAGGCTTGCGTATTTCAAAAGGCTATCATATGGCCTTTTAGCCCTTGAACATCACATTATCCGCGTAGTTCCATTTTAGTTAGTGAGCCAAGCACCTTATTAACACCTGTATTTTCGTTAGTGAAATAAGCTTTTTGATGACACCTTCACATTAGCACCAAGAAACACTTCCATTCAATAGTGAACCATTGTCGTTCATGAACTAAGCAACTTGATGACGTTTCTATGCTATTTAGAGAACCAAACACCTAATAACACCTGCATTTTCGTTTGTGAGCAAAGCACCTAATAACAGCTGAATTTTCGTTTGTGAACAATGATTCCACCTCCGTTTTAGCTAGTGAGCTAAGCCATCGTGATGATATTTCTAATTTAATTGGTGAACAGAAACTAAGAACTCGTTATAGTTTTTGACTGAGAAATTTGAAGTTATATAACATATAACTTCACATGAGTACTTTCACCATAACAAGCATTCTGATCTTTTAGAAGATGAGGATTCCAAGTCACAGGACGATTTCACTAAGCTTTATTTAAAAAAAAAGTATAGTTTTTAGTTAGGGTATTGTTTTATTTTCGGTAGTTGACAGGTGGTTTTACCTATCCAAAGAGGACTCCTGATATAGAAGGAGGAAATAACGAGAATACTTTTTTTTGGGGGGGGGGCAGATACTTTTAAAGTTTAGTTATGGAACCTTTACTTGCTCGTGCAGACGGCAAACGCTTTAAGGTCCATCTTATAAGCCAGTCAAACGATAGATACGAATCAGGAGATTAACTGTCGATATCTTTAGCAATTACAACAATAATCGTGACAATACCCCCAGTTTAGATAAGGAACCATGCACCATTGGTGGGTGCGTTTCTTTCAGCGTTTATAATGCCACGAACTTTTCAATCTTATTTGTCGTTCTGAGCCTATTCAAGTAGTCAGTTAAAGTAACATTATTCACCTGAGAGAGCCAAAAGACAATATTAGTCGATATAATGAGACATTTTTAAATTAGACAAATGCTATTTCTTTTGTTGTTATTCATTTTACTGACTTTCAAGTTACCAATATTAAAATAATTCAAATGTTCAGGCAATTTAAAATAATTAAAACTAAATATAATTGAAGTTTATTTAAAAACCTTCTGAGTATCTAAAGAATTTTTCAGCACATAAATGCTATCATTCGTTTCTTTAAGTAGACTTTGCTAATTTTCGTAAACACTGATGAGGATAGGTCCTTCAGATATAATATTGTTCATAAATTCAGGTGATAAGATATGTTTACATATTATTTACAGATCACCATTGTAAAAAGTAGTTATAGACTTATAGTTAAATCACCTATCGCCAGATTATGGGCTACTCTTGTCTAACACAACAGTGGGGTTTGACAGGTACTCTTATAACGCACTTACAGGTCCAAATGTTTTACTTTATAAGGTTACTTAAAAAAAAGTATCTAGTTAAGATACAATTATGAACAAAAAATAATCGCACGAGTGTAAACGAAACATCTATATTGATATTTCAGATCCAAAACATCACATTTAATCTCGTTTACAAATTCAGTGTATAATTAATTTTTACTTAATACATTAGATCCGAAGACAAAAGTTTTATCAATCATTAAATAAGCTTCGTACTTAGTTTCCAGCTTCACGGTTAAATACTCATACTAATGCACTTTACAGTGTTTTTCTAAACGTTAATTTAATGCTAGGTTTATAATTCACAGCTGTAAACAGTTCAGGTCGTGTTCCACATATTGCAAAACAACAACAAAAAATTATGGTTCTTTATTTTTGAATTTTCTAGTCCACGTGTTGTTTGCGATGCTCGTGGTAAAAATTTTCATTTTGTTAGACCGTAGTCCATCCACAAGTATTGTTTATATGTTTGTACTTAAGCACAAAAACAAACACTAAGGCATACAATTGTCTCGCTACATCGAGGAGAATCGAACCCCGGATTTAACACTCTAAACTCGAAACTTACTGCTGACCCACCGGGAGAGAGGGTATTTAATACTTCTATTAGCAGTCTGTGGAGCGATCGATAGACTTTTAGAGCTTCCTGTCATCTATAGATAGGTACAAAACTGGCAGGTTCTTATGTAAGTAGATGAAGACAGAAAGAAAAAATCATTGTTCATTCTATGACAGAATACATATATATTCACGTTTCCTGGATGTTACGATTCTCGTAGCCTGTGAATTTCACCTATGCCGGAAAATCCTACTTGGATGGGGGCGTGGTCATGTCACACAGAATAAATACAGGAACTCTCGTTCTTGTGATTTTCCTTGCGCTTTTCTAATGCGCAACCTGTGTTAGATGCTCCTATCATTAAAAAAAAAGAGAGACCGTATGGGCTGACATGTTACTATTGTTACTGAAGTCAGGAGACTAACTGTACTAATAAATGTGTACAAGTAGTAGCTAACAAGAAACTAAACGGGTGCAAGGTCATGAAAATGTTCTTTATATCCAACGCGAAATTCTTGGCGGGAAATAAAGTATACAAATTCTGGTCATAATATGATCTTGAGTGTTTGAAAACTCTTCTTTTGAGTGACTAGAGCTTTTATAAACAGATTCCTGGAGATGGTTGTTATGAAATACATTTTGCTCGTTATTTATACTAGAGAGTGTTTTTTGTCACAAAATGTTTAAAGATATTTCACAAAGAATGGAAATATCTATATTGTGTACGAAAACCTTGTTTTTATATAACTGTTTCGTATATGGCATTCTCCTCAACATTTACTGTATTTCAAGTGAGGTTTCAGAATTAGTATAATTCAATTTTAAACATATCACGTGATTTAATGCGAAAATGTTGATCAAAAGTAAGGGGACTATATACACCAGAATCAACAAGTAACTTATATATTAATGAGGCCAATCCTGTGTAACAACCTAATATAAAATTTCGATAAGCCAGAGGACTACAACCCATAAAGACTAGAATGTTGGATGTTTCGGCCGCGTAGCTCGGTGGTGTATCTGAGGGCTCATAATATCGGGATTTGATACTTGTGGTGGGGACAGCACAAATAATCCATTATATAGCTTTGTGCTAAATAATAAACAAACAATCCTCGTCCGTAATCTCAATAATATGTTACGAGGTTTGAACAGCTAAGAAGATTTAGGCTAGTCCTAAATCCATAAATCAAACTAACAATTTAAGAAAAATGAGATATGTCAACAGTTACATCAACTTTGATGTAAATTAACAAATATTATCACGAGATGAGTTTCGTGAAGTTCATAAACTACTGAAGCACAAGAAGAATCGCCTGACGAAACATATATGTATATATAACAAACAATTGATAAAATACACAGTACCGTGTACAGTAATTTGTCAAAAAGTTTAAATCCACACTAGAGGAACAATACCAAATTTAAACGGAAACTAGTTTCGACATTTCAAATGTCCTCTTCAGTCCAAAGTTTTCAGTTGGACTGAAGAGGTCTTGTGATATGTCGAAACTAGTTTCCGTTTACATTTGGTATTGTTCCTTTAGTGTGGATTTAAACTTTATTGTAAATATATATATAGTGTTTAAATAGTTTTGTTAAGAGTTTTAATTCAGTATAATCCTGAAAAGTTTATGTTCACATGTTGACGAAACAAAAAACAACAACAACGAAAAGGTACAGTATGAGTGTTAATAATACATATACTTTTTAATGAACAGTAGTTACAAACTGAAAGTACTTTAGCAAGTTCACGTGTAAATAGAGTTTATGTTTTAATTAGGGCCGAGTACGGCCTAATGGTTAGCGTGTCGGTTCGTGTACTGAGGATTCGATTTTGTGTCCTTTACACCAATATTTCGTTGAACAGTGACGGTCAATTCTCACTATTCTGTCTGACAATAGCAGCTTAAGAGTTAGCAATAGATGCTGTTGATTACCTCTGCTCTATCAGCTCAGTATTAAGAACGGTTATGAGCAGACAACCCTCGAATTTTAATATCTAATAACAAATTCAATCCTTGTCTATTATTCTGAGTAAATGAAACCTACGTGTTTATCTCCATTATATATATATATATATATGCATAATTGATAAGTTATATTTAATAAAAAATAGAGGTTTCGAATTTCAAGTTTATTAAATATTCAAATTCTCTCCCTTATCAGAGAAGTTCTAAACTTGATGTCTGTACATATACATCATCACTAAGTAGAAAAGAGAAAGAACCAGCAAGTCTATTATTTAAAAATATAACACTTGTAAGTACGTGTTAATTACACTTTATTTACTTGTACGAACTTTCAAACAAATATAAAAATTCACATGAACTTAGTAAGACTGAACTGAGTCTGCAATGTGTATTACAACGCTGGTCCTATAGCGATGAGAATAAGGGAAAGTTTGTATTGTTGGTAGTGACTGTCAGCTAGAGAACAAAGGAAAGTTTGTATTGTTGGTGACTGTCAGCTAGAGAACCAAGGAAAGTTTGTATTGTTGGTGACTGTCAGCTAGAGAACAAAGGAAAGTTTGTATTGTTGGTGACTGTCAGCTAGAGAACAAAGGAAAGTTTGTATTGTTTTTTTTTGTTCCCTAACATTTAAAGCGTAATGCAAAGGAAATTAATGGAGGCACTTAAAACTGTAATATGTTAAAATTACATTCAATAGTCAAATAAAGACACATCACAAGTTTGTGACTTACAAGTGTTACCACAAACAATGCAGACAGGCTTAGAACTTCAAAACAGATTTAAAAAAAAAGACATTTCAAACAGTAACAAATGTATGTTGTCTATTATCATCTTTAACTGCAAGATAAACAACTCTAGTGCCAAAAATAGTATGTAACTGTGGGACTTACTTATTACTTCAAGGATCCCGGTTGACATCGCACGTACCAAATCCTAGCCTTTGTTGTCAAGCGCAAAGCAGGTTGGTTTGAGTAAAACTATTCGAGAGCTATCTGCACTAGCCGTCCCTAATTTTGAACTGATAGACTAAAGGAAAGGCAGTTAGTCCACAGCACACGCCGCCAACTCTTGTCTAAATAAAGAGTGGATTTTAATAGCCCACTTATAATGTACTCACGTCCCCAAGGTGCAGAGCACGAGTTTATATTTAATTTTGATGGTAACAGAACGCGAAAGATTAACTCACTGATCCACAGTCCACCATGATAAATACTTGGCACACCAAGCTAGTTATAAGCCTGATTAATATAGTCCGGAAGTGTATGTAAGTCATTTCACACAATCTGTACAAATGTAGTGCTTCCAAGAAGCCGTTGTCCAATTTTTGTTTTAAATTTATATTCCTTTTTCACCTATAGAGAATTTTTTTCCCGTTATCAACGAACGCACAATAACAGCAGCATATCATTGGCGTAAATGCTTTTATTGCCTACAGTATTGGTACAAAACTTTACCATCAGAAGAGTTTGAAGCTTAGCTTACTGACTTCTTCCAATCAGGCTTAGTAGCTGCTACGATGTCATTTGAGGAAAGCAAAGGTCATATTATTCAGTAAAAAGGTCAGCAAACGCCTTCGTATGTACCAGATGACTTACTGGTTAAGGATTTGATTTCAACTAATGGGACTCTCAAAAACGAAATGTGTATTGTAGCTGATTCAGTAACAACAGTTGCATACTTGAAAAGCCTCAGAAAACAATGTTTGTGTTCACTTCCATTATAAAGGGGTAAAATGAATTATTCAAGTAACCGATATTTTTTGTCATCATCAGAGTAGTAAAACTGTGTAAATGGAGTTATTTTTCATCAAATGTTCCTGTGACTAATAATATATGATTAGGTTACTTACCTATGTGATGTAGTTGATCTTGACAGGAAGGTGGTAGAGAAGTGTTTTCTAGTTCACACACTAATTGTCTGGGGTCGCTGTAGTTTGTGTTAAGCACTAGATATGTGATAAAGGGAAACTGACCTGAAAAAAAAAAGAGAAAATACATTATATATAACAGTTAGACCCAACATAAATATCTTTAGAAAGGCAAATTAGAAAGTGTATTGTGTAAATTAATTATAATACTTTCCCAAACATTGTCTCGCTAGAACAATATTTATATGTACCTTTGTTTTGCTTTGCTGGAATAGATTTGTTCCTCATATTTTACTAGCATATATTAGTTTGCCCATTAAACCAAGAACAGATAATGTTGAAAAGGGAAAAGATCGATATTGTATGCTCGCTTGTTTGTTTTTTGTATAATGGATTTGGTAACGTAGAAGTAAAAAACAAACACATAATCTTCTGGTCTATATAGTAAGTCAAGAATATAGAATAGTTATTCTATACAGTTTCAGTACAAATGTAAAGTAAGAACAATGTAGCGAGAGAAATCAATCTTTAAATACTAATTCTGTGCGTATGTCTCTGGTTAGTGGATGCGAGCTTGTTTCCTTTTTACATTTTGGTTCTAATATGCATTGTTTTAGTTGTTCCTTAAAATATCATTGTTCAGTAGTGTTGGTGTTCATAAAAATCGTTTTGTTTTGGAGTTTATTACATTTTGTTTGAATGTTTCTTTGTTGTTAAACAGAAAACTACATAATTGGCTATCTTTGCTGTTGCCCTCACGAGTATTGAAATCATATTATTAGCGTTATAAACAAATTACATAATTGGCTATCTTTGCTGTTGCCATCACGAGTATTGGAATCAGATTATTAGCGTTATAAACCTTCAGATTTACCGCTGAGACACTGGGGACTGTTATATTTTTTAAAGTGAGTATAGTGTTTATGCCTATCATCTTACACTGCTTATGAATTCTTTTTCCTTTTTTTGTGACATTTAATCTTCGAAGTCGTTATTAGAGTAGAGATGACATTCGACAGTTCATAAATTAAGAGCTTTGGTATTTCATATCATGACATATTTGGTTCTGAAGAAACGTTTCCAACGGAACTTAATTTGTATTTTCATTTTCAATTCGGATAATAAAAACTAGTATTATAAACCAATCGTGTTGTTTTAACATTTCAACTTTAATGTTTTGAAGCTTAACTTTTTATAAAGTTGTTTTTCAAAACATATTATAGTGTAAGGAAGCGTTTCTTGATAAACTGGTATTAATTTAGTTAAAATATTTATTATAAACAAATGTGAACCATTAAAATTTAATCATAAACTAATGTAACTCTGTCGCTACCGAATGTTTGAAAAGCTTTTTCAAGCTTTTTCCTACAAAGCTTGTTTTTTTTTCTTGTTAAGCACAAAGCTATACAATAGGCTATTTGTGCTGTGCCAACCAGGGGTATCGAACCCTGTTTTTAACGCTATAAGATTTCATACTTAATTTTGAGCTACTGTATAACTGTCCCTAGTTTTGAACTAATAGACTCGAGGAAAGGCAGCAGCCAATCAAAACTACTCAGCCTTGGGTTACTCTTGCCTGACTGAATATTGGTATTTGACCACTATTCTTGTAGCGAAGTCACAGCCCTAAAGTGCGGCGTACATTTTCTCGGCGACGAGAAGTAAACCACGAACCTTTAGGTTCACAATCCGGTTACGTTAACAATTGACCACACCCACCCCTATATTTGACAGTGTGTGAATACATAGCTTCCCACCTACTTTCTTAGAATAACTTTGGTTAGATATATAATTTGGAATTCTAATTTAAAGTTATATTTCTTAAAAGATCAGAGTATTTAATGCATAATTACTTTTCATTATCTTTTATTATATGCCATACCGATGGCTCAGCGGTAAGTCATTGGTCTTATAACGCTAAAAATCAGGCTTCGATAACCGTTGTGGGCAGAGCACAGATAGCCTATTGTGTAACTTCGCGATAAAACACACAAAAATATGCATTTCTAAATTTAATC
>NW_013668695.1:64383-68196 GCF_000517525.1 Limulus polyphemus
CTATTGTGTAACTTCGCGATAAAACAAACAAAAATATGCATTTCTAAATTTAATCAACATTTGTTTCTAACCCACTTTTCGCATGAAAAACTTCAATGTATACGAACAGATATAACATGATGGGAGAAACTCCAGATGCTTAATGTCCCTGTTCACCTAAAAAGTTAGGAAAGGACTATTTAGTTAATGGTTAACTAAAACGTTTCTAGTGTGTGTTAACGATACTTCTGACTGGGTAATTTAAAAGGACAATAATTTTTTTTTCCATGCCAGAACGTGTTAGTAATAAATTTTATATTCTGCACTTTTTTTTTCAACAAATTTGTTATTTTATTGCTTATATTTCTCTAGAAAAAATTAAAATAAATAAAGGTAACGCTTAGTCCCTGCAAAACTGCGAAGTTAATGTATTTGTTTTTGTATTTTTTTCAGGGAAGGTGAAAATATCGAATGAAGTGCACAGAATAAACTGTTTCCAGAAGAAACTTTATTCCCACAAGCTAATTATCCCTTTTGTTTTTTGAAACGTCTCTTGAAGATTCATATGACATCATCGCGCTCTCTCTCTCTTTTAAATAAATAAACACGAATCAAATTCTGCTTTTAGAGAGTATATTGTATATATATATTTCTGTAGATTATTTGTTTTGTTTTTGCCAGTAGGAGGCGTTTCGATCCTATGTTAAGCTCTGCATAGGGCAGCAACATTTTCAACTAGCAAAACTAAAGAAAATACACACACACACATACACACAAAAGTTGCCTACAGTGAACGCAGTCAGCAAAGTAAATATTTATTAGGCCATAAGAAGTGATATATTATTTATCTGTTTCTATGAATTCAATAATAAGAAATCTCAACGTAACGAATCATGCAGCACGCCAACATGTTTATAAAAGGTTATAAAAATTCAAAGTTTACTGAATGATTACAAATGTCTAAACAAGTCATTATTTTCCCAATACTAATTTCGAATTAGCACAAACTCTGACAACGAAGCTAGGAAACAGCATAGCAAATGTTGTCAAGTAACTATGTTTGGTTTATTATCAACATATATAAGTGGCAATAAAAAATTAAACATCCGTGTACAGAGGTATATCATGTTATTAATGGAACATGATTGATAATTCATTCGTCACTTTCGGTGTTTCGATAAAATTAACTACATGAATCTCAGCTTTAACTTTTATTACACGTTATGTATTTCCACTTTAACTTTTCTTATATATTACGCATCTCTGGTTCAATTTTTGTTACATGTTATGTATCTCCGGTTCAAATTTTGTTATATGTTATGTATCTCCGGTCCCATTTCTGTTATATATTATGTATCTCCGGTCCAATTTTTGTTATAGTTTATGTATCTCCGGTTCAATTTTTGTTATATGTTACGCATCTCTGGTTCCATTTTTGTTACATGTTATGTATCTCCGGTTCAAATTTTGTTATATGTTATGTATCTCCGGTCCCATTTTTGTTATATGTTATGTATCTCAGGTTCAAATTTTGTTATATGTTATGTATCTCCGGTCCCATTTTTGTTATATGTTATGTATCTCCGGTTCAAATTTTGTTATATGTTATGTATCTTCGGTTCAATTTTTGTTATATGTTATGTATCTCCTCTCCAATTTTTGTTATATTTTATGTATCTCCGATTCAATTTTTGTTATATGTTATGTATCTCCGGTCCAATTCTTGTTATATGTTATGTATCTCCGGTTCAAATTTTGTTATATTTTATACATCTCCGGTTCAATATTTGTTATATCTCCGATTCAATTGTTACTTGAAAACCTATATTTCTGAATTAGCTGGGCTATGAACTTTAGTTTGCTTCGTCAGTTATATGTATTGGGTATACACATATATTATATAAACTATTATCTTCCATTAACATTGGAGAAATCATTATGAAATAGGCATGCATATGTCAATAAAATTTTAAGAATGATCATCGCTATTCATTTTACCATTTGCCCAATAACCTTGACCTTTGTTCTTCAACTAGATATTTTCATAGCGTATCATCATGTAAAATGCGATTGTATCAATTTGAAGCTGTTGAAAAGTTTGTTTCGACTTGAAAAATTTATACACACGAGACAAATACGACCTAATATTCTTCAGGCCAGTAAATCTGTCGTAACGGATGAACTTTACGATCACTAAAATCAAGTACCACTTTCCACACACTTTTGAAAACCATGCATACATTTCTTATGGGAAAATATGAATAAAAAAACACTAAAACCTTGGATGAATCACTCAAAAAAATTAAGAGAGTGTTTCTACCAATAAATATACATTACTAGAGCAGTGGAAACATTTTATGTATTATTCAGTATAATGCAAACTATTTAATATATGTTTGTCTAAATAAATTCAGGCCTTGCGCAACAAACAGCTCATTTGGTGACAAATATTTCATTTATACTAAATTTCTTTAAATAAAAATAGATCAACCATCCATACTTTCATAAGTGTATTTTTGTGTAATTATCACTCCATTTTATGTCCGTCATTTATTGCTATTTACGATAGAGCAAATTTGGTAATTTCCTCATACACGTAAAGATTATCAATCATTTCACTGTTAGTGAGCCGTCTATGTATGCTCTGAATGAACTTCCTTCTAAACGTAAGGAGGCCCTGACAATTTGTTTTCACGAGTTAGGCTCTCATGATTGCTTATGGCTGCATGAGAAGGGTTTATTACTCTATATGTTTCCCATTCAAGTACAAAACATTTTACTAACTCATAACGTATTTTCAGTGTTTGCTCTGAAGAGAATAGAAATTAGATTGGTGTCTTTTTTTTAAAATTGAACCAACTTTTTTAAAGAAGAATTTTTAGAGAAAAGGAAAAGGCCACTCAGAAATAAACTCAGTCAAACTTTTTGTAGTTGAAGTGGTTACAAGACGGAGTTTTAGCCATACAATTTAAAATTGCAGTTTCATTTACTTTCGTAGCTATCTTATAGAATAAAACTATATTTAGCGAATATTTTCTTCCTAAGAAAATGTATAAACTCTAAGGAAAAAATGTAATCTCTAGTTATAGCACAAACAATACATACTGCTATGAAATATCTTTTAACATTTTAATTTAGACGTAGTTTTGGCATGACATGTGACGCCTAGAAAATTCCCGATATCTAGATTTCACTTGATGTCTTGAATTTTCGTGCCACTTGTAGTAAAATATTATATAACACACCAAAGAGCAAGGGTGTCAGCCAGCCAGTCAATCAGTTAGTTTCTGTTACAGTGTTGTCGGTCGATTCCTGAGTGAGACAGTACTGTACCTTTTTGAGTGTGTATCGAAGATACGAGAGGAAATTCAACAAGTAAATGACTGTTACGTTGTATATATTTTTACTAAGAATTGTTATGTCTTCCACGTTTCTATTATACAGAGAATTTCCTAATTCACTAATACATAACTACACAAAAGCTCATCTGCTTGTCGAATGTCATTACCATTTTCTAGGAAGAACATTAAAGAATGATAAGATCATTTATATGGACTCTTTCGTACGTAAGTTTGTTATATAACGTATACTCTAGAGTTTAAAGTGAAAAAGGAATCTCACAAAACGAATAAATAAATATAACTTAGACGTAATAAGTAAGTGGTCAGTGTTGTCGATACTTTCTACTACTATGAGTAGTAAATAATCAGTTCAATGTAATGAAAGACCAAGTTATCTATGTATATAAGAGGAAGTTTGTTTATTTGTTTATTTTATTCGCTATAGGAAACCAAACGGTTGAACTTACAAATTTTAAAATAAATTCATAATAAC
>NW_013668695.1:68700-69373 GCF_000517525.1 Limulus polyphemus
AAACCAATACTGACCTAAACGTTTGTAGCGAAAGTTGCCGCAACGTTTGCTGTTGAGAAATTTATTTTGACTTACTTTTTACAAACTTATCAAACATGACAGTTAGACCTAATATTTTACAAAAAAAACTGTGTTATAAGTCGTATAATGACCACAATTTAATACCAATTTTAACATGAGTTAAAAGAAGTAACGTAATTAAAAATTCTAAATCAGTATGTTTTTGCTTAAGCATTTTAGCAAAACATGACGAGTCACTATTTAATTAAACTTAGTAGCATATACCAAGCTAATACTTTAAATCTACTGTTCATGCCCTATATTGGTTTCATATTTTTATAATGAAAACATCAAAATATGTAATAAAATTTACTGACATACAAGTACACATTGATTATAATATAGGGAAGTATAAAATCAACTACATATCTCAAGCCCTTCTCGGGGGGAGGGGGGAGCAAGCGTATCTTAAGACCCGCGGCCGCGAAAAAGTAGGATATTTTACTAAAAAATTTGGCCGAAACAAAATTATGAAACATATAATCGAAAAATCGCATAAAGCGCAACAGTAATTATTAGTAAACAGTATAGCTAAATTAATTGTGCTGATTTCAACACAACTTTCAGATTTTCAATCGGATACCAGGAAGCATGGAAACAGTAGTAACTGGCA
>NW_013668695.1:70328-79879 GCF_000517525.1 Limulus polyphemus
GAGTATGTGTTGAACAAAAAACGAAAGAAAGGTACATGCCATGTGTGTCATGTTTGTCGTCTTTGTGATCCATTACCCGGATGCTCTGTACCTACGATGTATAGTAACTACAATAGAAAGCGTAAATTATCAAATCAGTAATAAAAAGTTTAAAAAAAGGTGCGGCCATTTCGGATCCGAGTGTTTCGCGGCGCCAGGTTTTAAAAAAAAACCCATTAAAACAACTATAAAAATTACAGAGAATTAATTATTTTAGTGAGATTTCCATGTCATCCTATAACATTTAACTGAGTTAAGTTATACAGTTCGTTGTAGAACTTTGTAAATGAAAACCTAAATAAAATCTTTAAAAAACACGTTAATATTCAGTTACTTGAGTTGTTGTGAAATTCTTGATTATTACACAACTGATGTTTCAATTGATATAAATTTCAAGTTCCCGAGTAAACTTCGTAATATCTCGTTTCACTAGTTTTCGAATACGTACAAAATATCCATTAAAAGTCGCTATAAATGTCCTTAAATACATTTTAACTTCACTTAAAACATGTTTTTCTTTCCTCTACCGGTTCCTTTTTTCAGTTAATAAAATAACTGCTGCCTTACAGAAACACTGGCATAATGGTAAACAAATTTATTAAACTAACATTGTAAGAAATTTGTAGGTGTATGAAATATGCTTAATTTGATTTTAAATGTCAATTTTCAACCGTATCGTACGTTATTGTTTTACAAACTGTAAATATATTAAAGATCAGTGGTGTTACTTTGTATATCAAGAAATATAAATCAGATCGTGATATATATAACACACCTAAAATTTCTCTGACCATCGCCACAATTAAAAATATGAGTTACTTTAAATTTTGGACAATACTTTGTTTACAATAGCGTTAGAAGAACATTTTTTTTGGTTGGGTAAAATACACAGTAACTTGAACAACAATAATCCAAACTCTGATAAATGGCCAGAAAAAGGTTCTCCAAAATAGTTTTGTCAGTGGCTTCGAAACTGAACATCTGAGTCTCGACGACATTGTCAGTAATAACTTCATATTTTCTGTTTGTTCTCCCAGCCTAGGGTTTAGTAGAAACAACAGATAAAACTGCCCCTGTAATACCATTTCTTTCTTTATGCAACAGGGTGGGATTTGTTTAGCTACTATTAAATTGTCATTATAACACTATTTATATTGCTGGAGAACAAACAAACGTCCAAATCAAAAGTATAGTATGAGATTTGTAACTCATCTAACTACATTCAACTTGTAATTATAACATTGTTTATATTACAGGAGAACAAACAAACGGCCAAATCAAAAGTATAGTAAGAGATTTTTAACTCATCTAACTACATTCAACTTGTAATTATAACATTGTTTATATTACAGGAGAACAAACAAACGGCCAAATCAAAAGTATAGTAAGAGATTTTTAACTCATCTAACTACATTCAACTTGTAATTATAACATTGTTTATATTACAGGAGAACAAACAAACGGCCAAATTAAAAGTATAGTAAGAGATTTGTAACTCATCTAACTACATTATCCTTTTGAAGCCATTCCGTCCTCCTCAGCTTGTTTTTTTATTATCTCCAGGTCATGTTTTTCTTTCACCTTACGTCGTGTGATGTTTTTGTGATAGAGAAGAAATGACTTATTTTCGCTATGTTAAAATCAGTAGTTGATTAAGTTTAATGCTACAAAAGCCCTTCATCAACTTCGCAATGTTTTACCTCATTCCTATTCTTATTCTGATTACTATGTATACGCTGAAGTATTGAAGACGTTTGATATATTAAATAGTTCAAGATTGAATAAATAAAACTTAAAGTGTGTTTCCACTGAGAATGTTACTGTACGTCGGTAGATAAACAGATTGATAGTACGTCGGTAGATAAACAGATTGATAGTACGTCGGTAGATAAACAAACTGATAGTACGTCGGTAGATAAACAGATTAATAGATAATGGCAACAATACAATGATTTTAGTCAGCTTGTTCTAGCCCCTCATTTGCTCAGCGGAATGTCTGTGGATTCATAACGCTGAAAAGCAGGTTTTGATACTCGTGGTAGTGAAACACCATAATTACAGAACTGAGAAAAAGATAACCGTACGTTCATAAATACTTTATTTAGTAAGTAATATGTTTTCGCCAGTACCTTATGAGACCTCTACTGGCGAAACCAGGGTCGTTAATAAATGAAATATTTGTGAAACGTACAATTGTCTTTGTTTTTTCCTCAATTCTGTAGATGAAAATACTTGTGCGGTACTAAAATTAGGTATGAAACATAAAAACTTTAACACATCTACATATCTTCACATGTTACTTTATCACTGATAAATAACACGTTTTACTGTCTGTAACTGGTATCAGAGTAAAATAACATTAAACAAATAGTCTTACTTTGGCATTCAGGAAAATACAGAAATTTTCTTCATAACTTATAGCATGATTGTCAACGGTTAACCTTTTCATCTTCTATATTATTGATGATGACAGCATGATTGTCAACGGTTAACCTTTTCATCTTCTATATTATTGATGATGACAGCATGATTGTCAACGGTTAACCTTTTCATCTTCTATATTATTGATGATGACAGCATGATTGTCAACGGTTAACCTTTTCATCTTCTATATTATTGATGATGACATTCATCTTCGTGTTCATTTTTTTTCGTGTGGTATGATATTGAACTATTTAAAAAAAGCTGTCTCGGTGTGTATATTTACATTTAAGTTAACCTAGAGAGAGATTATAACTCTGATTTCTAGAATATTCATGGATCTCACGAATTACTCGAATTTCATGTGTTCGCCACACATAAACAAGTATTTCAACTATGTGACTATTTGAGTTCCTTCCAAATGCGACGAATTAATTTGTGTCATTAGAATCAGACAATGCTATAGTAGTTTATTTTCACCCTAGTCTACATAAATGACGATGATTAGGGTGCGGTTCATCTCGAATATTCATTTTTGTATTGAAAATAAAACCTTTTTCATTATATGCAAAACTCACTTACGAGCTGTCATCCTGATGAGACTTTACTTTGATAGTTTTCATTTCTTTACTTTATAAAATAACTGATTCTCGTTATTCAGGTGGTGTGGTTTTACAAATAGTGATCAGAGAGAGCACGGCCAGTCAGTAGCATTCATCGTCGTTCTAAGGGTTGTGTTCGGCTGTTAGAGCAAACTATCTGGAGTGATTATTACTTTTTAATAAAGTGTTCACAGCTGAAAGTATGCTTCTCAGCCCGGCACTCTAATTACTGGGTCATGTCAGGCTATTATTTACAGTCTTGAAATAATTATAGGTAATACTGTGGACGGTGTCAGTATCCACGAGGGATTTTTCTTTCAATTACATTGGTAAACAGAAGATGAGATCAGCGTGTGTTGCATTTTCATACAGGTTTTCAAAAGAAGAACTAATAGTCAAGATCTACTATGTTTACCAGCCAATGGTGTTTACTGTAAGCTTTACTTTATGTATTTGTTTGATATGTTCCTTTCAGAGAGTGGTAAAATTGCAAAATTATCATGTAAAAGTGTGAATAAAACGAATTATTCTGAAGAAGTATAGAGGCTAAACATCTTGAAGATAATATCTGCAAAATTATCATGTAAAAGTGTGAATAAAACGAATTATTCTGAAGAAGTATAGAGGCTAAACATCTTGAAGATAATATCACTTTTATGAGTAAGACTCTCTTTATTGTCTCTTTGAAGTTAAGCACAATGGGCTATCTGTGCTCTGCCCACCACGGGTATCGAAAACCGATTTCTAGCGTTGTAATCCGTAGACATGAGTAAGAAAACTGAAGATGAAAAAAATAAATATATAAACACGGGATATTTCACTAACCTTCAGAAACTGTGAATGGAGAAATGTGACTTCTTACGTAATTACTTTTTATAATTTTTATTTCCATAAATAATTCGATGAACAACGTAAAGTATGAACTGAAGATCTTTGAAAGGAAAATTAATAATGTTTATTTCAAGTATTGGGTTAAAAAAGGAAGTTGTAGTTAAGGTTTAAGATTATCTCTGGGTCGTTAAACTTCAACCATATACAGTATTGGAAATAACTACAGAAACGTACAGGTAATACAGTACAAAAGGCCACAGACAGCTAAATGGTCAAAATATCTTTATCTTCCTCGATGACTAAGTAGTAAGCTTGAGGGATTATAAGCTACAATTTGGGGTTCAAACCCTGCGGAGATCCCAGTGCAGATAGCCCGTTGTGTAGCTTTGTGTTAAAACCGACTATTTATCATTAGTACCATACATTATCCCAGCAAATACAAAAGGAAAGAAAATAATTCTTTATATCATTAGTTGTATATAAACCCGTCTTGTTTAGTTCGGGTTTCAATATATTAATTAATTCCATGATAACACAAGGATAGTAACTGAAGATACGTCTGTTTAGAATTATGTATGGAATTCCTAAGATACACGTAGAAGTTTGTCTAGTTAAACATATAACTTCTAATACATGTAATTATGAATTAGCTGTTTTTTGCTTGTGTTTTTACTAAGTATTTCGAACATTATACTAGTAATTAACAAGTAAAAAAAAAAAATTTTCAAACAAGGAAGTAAATGTAAGGATAGCTAATATCAATCCTTCAAAATGAATGCAAACAATGAATCCCTATTATGTAGGGATAATGCAAATGCCATCCTTACTATCTTGTTTCCATTGTTTTTGAAAGATTGATATTAGCTATCCTCACATTTACTTCCTTTTTTGGAAAGTTTTTCATTATTTGTTTGCTTGTTTTTGATGCAGTATTTGAATAAACATAGGAAGGTTGTATTTACAACCAAGTTCTAAGTACAATGACGTATCAACTAGAATATTTATTGTTTATCTATTATTGGCTGGTAATTCCCGTTTCACCCTGTACTTAAGCTTTTTAAAGTAACACCACATTTATGTACAAAAGCTAACTTTACTGGGGAATGATAACATCCTTTACACGAGAATTGTGTTTTGTTTTTAATTATTACTAGTTATTAATAATAGTTATTAAAGCGAATACTCCGTTTGAAACTATTTTACATCAGTGAAATAAAGCTGAATTACCTAAAACTTGTTATTTATTTAAGATAATTTTTCCATACCTGTTTTTATAAATTGATTAGCATAACATATCATTTTGAATCAGTCTTCAGGTGTCATCTTTATTTTACTTAAACACTTAAGTATAGTTTCAAATATACATATATTTATCCATTTCTAAAGTAAAATATCCCTAACATCTTTTCATATACATTCTCGTCATTGGCTACATTGTACCGGAAATGAGATGCTTACAACAGTACATAGAGAAATAGACTAAACACTTCCTGGAAAACCGGATGATCTTCGTGACGTCACTAAATTCCCTTTATATATATATCACTCATTCGATTACACGACCATTCCCAGTTTGCCCTAAAGAAGAAAGGCCGACCTTTCGAAAGCGCTCAGGTTATAGGATTTTTATTCATTTCTTGATAATACATTTGTCATCTTCCGCGATTCTCAACATGTAAGCCAGTTATTTTATAATATCTGAGTAATTAACTTAAAAATGTACGAATTACTGTGGAATATCGGCTCGCTTTTCTTAATACATTGGTACACAGTAACAATGGTAATTTTGAATGTGAAGTGTATCACAAGAAGACATTTGCAGGTTTATATAATAATTTTAATTTTATTACTTGGATTCCAGAGGTGTTTGAAGTAAACCTAGTTAACATTTTACTTCACCGTGCTTACAAAATAGCCAGCATGTATGAATATTGTCATTATAATTTAAATACTATTAAAATATATATAAATAAAAAGGGTTTTGTTTGTTCGCAGTTAAACACAAAGCTTCACAATGGGCTATCTGTGCTGTGCCCACCACGAATATCGAAACCCGGTTTTTAGCGCTGTAAGTCTGCAGATAAACTATGGGATGAAACGATTTTCCAAAACATATAACTGAAAATATTATACATAATCTTTAGATAAGGTTAATAGTATTAAGTAAGTAAAAACTTAATGTCTCAGAACAACCAATATCAGACAATAGTACTATATACAGCTAAACAAATATTAAATGTGAAAAATCAGTTGCGTAAGCTATTCTATAGAACCAATCACGTCAAATCTAGATACTCAGGAAACTTCTAGGCTCCATACGTGATGTCAAACTCCCTCTAGCAAACAATATAAATTATATAAAATATTAAACAATATAGCTTAGCATTGTTCACCCTCTACAATTGACTTTCTTTATCTTTTCCACACAGTGTTTTTCACGTAATATTTTCAACAGCTTAAAGTATTCACTTGATTGCAATCGATTTAAATGATTTTCACCAAAAAACTATATAAAAATACTTAACTACTTTTGAAAATAAAATTGTAACTGGGTGGTTTGGGAACAACTACCAGAACTGTAACTTATATGATATTACAATCGTGAAAATGGTTCATTTGAAGTTCATATCTTCCTTCTTGTAAGAGTCAGGCATTTCTAATGGGTAGTGTACCGAACTTTGATCGAAAGGCCTAAGGTTCGAGATGCAATACACCATTGAAAACTCTCCGTTGTTTTAGCTTCGAGTGCATTATAAGTACTATTTGTCGTATAAGCGACGAGTGCTGATAAATTATTTCATCAATTTGTTAAGAGTGACCATGTTTAATACTTGGAGACTATGACTGTCCATTCACCCTACGTGTCGCAAAGACGTCATTCAGGTTGAATATACCAAGTACCAAATCCACCAAGTAATTTCAGGTATGAAAAAAAAACAAAAAAAAAACAGTAAATTAATACCAAGTTCGGGTTATTCTCTCTTTTCATGCGTCCTGGTAGTTTGAATATACTACTTGGGTGGGTCCACGTTTTATTCGTGAGTTTTTCGTGCACATATTAAATTTTGATGTTAAAGGCTGGTACTGTCGATACGCGTTCCATTATCCTATTCCAAGTAGAATAGCGTTCACTATTCTACTTCTACAGTCAGTACGCAGTAAGGTTGGATTACAATAATCGAAATAAATGTCAGAGCTGCCATTATTTATGACATAAATATTTCACACCTTAAAAAGAACCCTTTCTAACTAAAAGATTTACGTACATCTCGCATGCGCACTTATTATAATTCCATCAGGATCGCCTCTCACGCGTATATATTTTATGTGTCCAAAAATAATCAGTAAGCTATTTCCTTAATTGAATAAACCACGTTTGAAGCGAAAACAAATTCTTAATTCATACAAGGTGTGTCTGCTAACTACTGCGTCGTAGGGAAGTTTGTATAAAACAGTAATTTATCTGCTCAACAAAATAACTTTCGGTTTCGCCGTTTGTAGGTGTGAGAAACGCCATTAATTTAATTTATAAATGTTAGTGTTTTTTTTTATCTGATAACGTTTACGCAATTTAATAGTAACGAGAAAACAGTAAATTTCATGTGATGTAAATTGGACAAGGTTTGAAGCATTCAACATACATATTTACTTTATCACGGTGGTGACACCTTCCTAAGAAACATTAAACAAAAAATAATTAAAATAATAATCGGTTTTAAAGAGATAACTTATAAAATTTAAATTTTCACTATAATAACAATAGTCGCGATATCTGATACTGTTGAAAGATATGTCTACCGTTGGCTCAGCGGTAAACTTGAGAACTTCTAAGCTTAAAATTTTAAGTTCGATTCTTGCGGCGGATACAGTGCAAGTAGCCCACTGAAAAACAGCTTTAGTGCTGGGACTTTCAAACAAGTTCATACATTAATTTCTACAAACGATATTACTACTATTATCCATCTTTTTATAAATAGTTCAGCCGCACCAGTAAGTCAAATTTTTCTTCAAGTCTAAAACATCATATCTAAAAGGTAAAGATAGAATATAATAGTTAAACATCGTTAACGTCCGTTAAATCTGAATGAAAGTAAACATCTTCACCGCCTTTAAAAAAGTATATATACAGAAAAAAAATCGGAGAAAACGTCAATAAAGCCGCAAACATGCACGTTTTTATAATCTGATTATCAAGGAAAGATAAAAAAAACTACCAATAGACTGAATTAATTTCGCTGGCAAGAAGAATCGGAAGAGCCAAGTAATATATTAAAGCGCCGAATTTTTTAAGATTTACATTTTTTATCCTTTATTGTTTGTACACTGAGTAAACTAAAAAATAAAGTTTATCAAAAATTTCTAGAATACTTTAAAAAATATAGACGTAGAGTAATATAATTGCATTTTAACTTTTTTTTGTTTGTTTTATGTTGTTAGATGCTGGCATTATGTATGTAAGTTTTCAACTTTTGGTAATGGTTTTCAAGCTATTTTATTTGTTTAATTCATCGCTTATCTAGTTGAAACTCATAGAGGAAGTTAGTGTATGTTTTACAGACATATTTAAATGAATAAATAATTATCAGTATTACTATAATTGACAGCCTATACACTTTTTTTTAGAGCTGTGGTTTTACTTTTATGAGAGTCTTAAAAGTTATTTTCAGCTTTGTAATTGAATCCTACTCCACCGGTGGGGCCCGGCATGGCCAGGTGGTTAGGGCGCTCGACTCGCAATCTGAGGGTCGCGGGTTCGAATCCCCGTCACACCAAACATGCTCGCCCTCTCAGCCGTGGGGCGTTATAATGTGACGGTCAATCCCACTATTCGTTGGTAAAAGAGTAGCGCAAGAGTTGGCGGTGGGTGGTGATGACTAGCTGTCTTCCCTCTAGTCTTACACTGCTGAATTAGGGACGGCTAGCGCAGATAGCCCTCGTGTAGCTTTGCGCGAAATTCATAACAAACAAACAATCCACCGGTGGTTCAGCGGTAAGTTTACGAACTTAAAACGTTAAAATCCTGGGTTCGATTCCCCACGGTGTAACCAATGTAACCTTTCTCGAAAACAAACAAACGAAATGGTATCCTATTGAACTCTAACATTAGATATTCACGCTCAAGTGGTAGGGGCGTTATAAGGATTACAAACGACGAGTTAAAATAAGAAATAACTTTCAAGTTCCCCTTATTTCTTTCATATATTATTTATCTTTAGTTTTGTATTTATTTAACTTGCGTTTTACAATGTTTATTTGATTTAAATGTTAAGTAGATTTTTGTTAGGTTGTTGTACTTTCGAGATATTTTCTATTTCCGTGAGACGTGAGATGCATAATATGTATCCAATATTTTGAACACCTCATAAATATATATGCAATTTTTTAAATTGGCTTATGTGACAATGAATCATAGAAATCTAAAATGCTAACAATTTGAACAATATTCAGTCTACAAATCACAAGTCTCTGAATACTTTTCTATTTTACCAAATTACTATATCTTCATAAGACATAACACTGTATTTCTTGTGTCCCAGCCGAGCTGATGAGCTCTGGATTAAGCAAAACACGCCGTCGACAATGGATAATGCGAACATAATGTGATTGTTTGTTTGTTTTCGAATTTCGCGAGGGCTATCTGCGCTAGCCGTACCCTAA
>NW_013668695.1:80105-97216 GCF_000517525.1 Limulus polyphemus
ACCCTCAGATTGCGAGCCGAGCGCCTTATCCACCTGGCCATGCCGGGCCTAATGTGATTGTAACAAAATTGTAATACATGCTTCTAATTCTTGCAATTCCATGAAAAACTAGATAAACATTGCACTGTCAGAAATATAATATGCTCGATACTAATGTATTATGGCAAATATAATTAATAATAATTATGCTTCGCCAGTTTGGAAAAGGCGTTCAACTGGCTTGGAAAAGATGCTTATATATTTGGAGGGAGAGAACAGATAAGCGTTTTCTGAGAATGAGTTGTTAATTTCGCGAGGATTATCTGCGCTAGCCAAACCTTAAGTTTGAAGTGATAGACTAGATGGAAGGCGACTAATTTCCTCCACCTATCACTAACTCGTGTACTACTCTAATCGAGTAGCAGGATTTGATAGTCATTCGTATAACGCACCCACGGCCCAAATGTACGAAACGCGACTTCTTTCCTTTTTTTGTGGCGGTAATTAGACACGAACCACGGAACTTCGGATACACAGTCCGGAAAGATAACTATAGAGCTGCGCTGGGTCCATGGAGAATAAGAGCGTTGACCTGAAATGAAAAATATTCGCGCTATAATTTCAAAGACAATAAAGTCAAACGCATTTTCGCCCGAAACCAAAGATATGCAGTATGACTAAAACTTTCATATATAATTAGTTGTTGACCGTAATTCAAACCTCGCAGATTAGTTAGTAGTGATCACATGCCAATTTTGTAATCTTTAGTTAGTAGCTGATCACAGTTCAAATTTTTCATGTTTAGTTAGTGGCAGATCACATGCCAATTTTTTCGTGTTTAGTTTGTACCTGATCACAGTTCAAATTCTTCGTGTTTAGTTAGTAACTGATCACATGCCAATTTTTTCGTGTTTAGTTTGTACCTGATCACAGTTCAAATTTTTCATGTTTAGTTAGTAGCTGATCACATGCCAATTTTTTCGTGTTTAGTTTGTACCTGATGACAGTTCAAATTGTTCGTGTTTAGTTAGTAGCTGATCACAGTTCAAATTTTTCATGTTTAGTTAGTAGCTGATCACATGCCAATTTTTTTCGTGTTTAGTTTGTACCTGATCACAGTTCAAATCCTTCGTGTTTAGTTAGTAGCTGATCACAGTTCAAATTTTTCATGTTTAGTTAGTAGCTGATCACACGCCAATTTTTCGTGTTTAGCTTGTACCTGATCACAGTTCAAATTCTTCGTGTTTAGTTAGTAGCTGATCACAGTTCAAATTCTTCATATTTAGTTAGTAGCTGATCACAGTTCAAATTTTTCATGTTTAATTAGTAGCTGATCACAGTTCATATTTTTCATGTTTCGTTAGTAGCTGTAGTTCACAAACCTTTATCTTCCATTTTTTTATGTTATCGTTATTATAATAAGTTAATTTTCCTCTCAGTATATCGGTAGTTGTGTGTTCAGTTGATTCACGAAACTCATAGAAAATAATATTTGTACAAATTAGGAGACCAAAAGTTTTTGTGTTGTCTTAGAGTATGTCTGTTTGTTTTTTAATTTCGCGCAAAGCTACACGGGAGCTATCTGCGCTAGCCGTCCCTAATTTATCAGTGTAAGACTAGAGGGAAGGCAGCTAGTCATCACCACCCACCGCCAACTCTTGGGCTACTCTTTTACCAACGAATAGTGGGATTAACCGTCACATTATAACGCCCCCACGGCTGAAAAGGCGAGCATGTTTGGCGGGATGGGGATTCGAACCCGCGACCCTCAGATTGCCATGCCGGGCCTTAGACTATGTATTGCATATTTTTATAAAATATTAATTGGAATGAAAATAAAACATTCTTGTGTTGTTACAAAAAACTTTTATAAATTTCGAAAACTTGTGTATTTAATATTCGTAGAAACAGTATTAATCACTTTTATTTGTTGTAGCTATTCAAAACCACGTAATTGTATGCATCTGATATATTTACATATAGAAAGTCTTTTGTGTGTGTTTCTGTGCCTTACACTTTGATACGGAAAAAATCGAAAAGTATGAAAGTAATTGATATGAATAATGAAAGAGATAGTTTTATGAGCTATGCATAACTTACTATGTTGCTCGACGTTCATCAATAACATGCCTTCCGTAGCTGTTAGAGACTATTGTATCCAGCCGAACTGCTTCCGCTGACGGAGAAGCTGAACCATCAGCCAGTCTTTCGGCGGCGGCTCGAGGGAAGTTGTTGGTGATGGTAGGTCTTGAGAACCGAATGATGCATTCTCGCCGAAATCGAAAATGATGCAAATTTTAGGGTCACTGATTTTCATCATACTCAGAGGTTGAGCAGGAAGGCTGAGATTACTTTCCTGAAATGTAAAAATAAAATATAAGATGTACTGCACAAAAATATGTTTTCTCGTATTAGGAAATGATACATTATATTTGGTGAAGCTTGTTTCGTAATTGCTTTGCGACACAAACACAATATTTATATCTCCAATACTAACATAAAAAAAACAGGCAAGCAAAAATAAATTATGTATAAAACACGTTAAGAGGTTTTCCTCACCTCAGTATCACCACAAGAGAGTCAAAACGTAGAAAAAAAATAGTTCAAGGTCTGAAAAAGTATTGTCGCACGAATAATCGTAGAAAAATAATTTGAAATAAGAAAATAAGGAAAGCAAATGTAAAAATTGTTTGTTTGTAGTTAAGCACAAAGCTACACAATGGGCTATCTGTGCTCGGCCCACTACGGGTATCGAAACCCGGTTTCTAGCGTTGTAAGTCCACAGACATACCGCTGTGCAATTGGGAGTGAGGATTAGAAATAAAATAGATATCTGAACGAGAACAAACCTCAGATGAAGGAGTATTCAAAAAACAAAAAGGGAAACATTGGAACTAAAGTTATTACTGAAAAATAATAAATTTAAATGCAAAGTTGGTAAAAAATATGCAGTTATATGTAAAGAAAACAAGCAATATATGGCTCAAAGAAGTTCTATATAATTAGGTTGTTCTTGGAATTCCTAGCTATGGTATTTTACGTTAGAATTTCCTTATTTTATTTGATTTTACAATTGTTTATGTTTGTGTCTGTTGATTAAATCGTTTTGCTACGTATAACATAAATATATATAACCTAAAGAAATGCTAATGTCAATAATATCACTGTTAAGTTTTTCTCTTCTAATTAAAAAATATAATAGATTTAAGGTTCCGTACAAATTAAATTTAAGTAAACTATCCTACACACTCATATTATGGTTATATATCAGAAAAAAAGTACGCATATTCATAAAAAAGCTTCAGTGAAAATCAGATATAATATTACTACTGAAAAGAAGATTAAATCAGGAAAATTAAGAAAATGAATAAGAATAAAAAGCAAAAGGGCAGCCTCCCATTGGAACAGCGGTATGTCCGCGGACTTACAACGCTAGAAACCGGGTTTCGATACCCGTGGTGGGCAGAGCACAGATAGCCCATTGTGTAGGTTTGTGCTTAACTTCAAACAAACAAACAAAAGGACAAAAAAAGTAAATATGAAATAAAGACAGACAAGAGCATACAATCTAGAAATGGTGAGAATACACAAAGAAATACGAAATAAAACTCAAGAAAAATAAAAGGTGAGTGAAGAAAAGGAAAGCAAGTATGAAGGAATAAGTAACTGGATTTTACAAAAGCGTTTGTAGGTTGAAATTAGATTACAGTCGGGTCATTTGGTTCGTAAAAACAACTCACTGATGATAAACAAGATCAAAAGCGTAGATTTGATAAACAACATCCAAAGACTAGTTTATTTATCAAACTAGCAAACTAACGATAAACAAGATCAAAAGCATAGATTTGATAAACAACATCCAAAGACTAATTCATTTATTAAACTAGCAAACTAACGATAAACAAGATCAAAAGCATAGATTTGATAAACAACATCCAAAGACTAGTTTATTTATCAAACTAGCAAACTAACGATAAACAAGATCAAAAGCGTAGATTTGATAAACAACATCCAAAGACTAGTTTATTTATCAAACTAGCAAACTAACGATAAACAAGATCAAAAGCATAGATTTGATAAACAACATCCAAAGACTAGTTTATTTATCAAACTAACAAACTAACGATAAACAAGAGCAAAAGCATAGATTTGATAAACAACATCCAAAGACTAGTTCATTTATTAAACTAGCAAACTAACGATAAACAAGATCAAAAGCATAGATTTGATAAACAACATCCAAAGACTAATTCATTTATTAAACTAGCAAACTAACGATAAACAAGATCAAAAGCATAGATTTGATAAACAACATCCAAAGACTAGTTTATTTATCAAACTAGCAAACTAACGATAAACAAGATCAAAAGCATAGATTTGATAAACAACATCCAAAGACTAATTCATTTATTAAACTAGCAAACTAACGATAAACAAGATCAAAAGTGTCGATTACAGTGTATTTGGATATTTCTTTGTTAGACCGGTACATTAATGATAAACAAGATCAAAGTGTAGACTACAGTCCACTTGATATTCGTTTATTATACCAATTCACTAATGATAAAACAAAATCTAAAGTGTAATTATAATATTTTATAATCTAATTTCAACTTATCTCAAAATCAAAAGTTTAATTTTTTGTATATTACTGACGTTTGTTTAACCAACTTTTTTTTTCTTATACTAGAAAAAAAAGGAAATAATACAATACAACAAAAATTATAATGTATTCTTACATGGTGAAATGGCATGAAGCGATTTATGAGGTGAGAAGGGATAATAAAACAGTCTTGAACATCCTGCGTTATCAAATCTTCTTGATGATCGTCCACAATGGCTGTTGAAAAGGGACGACACGGACCTTTTCCGTTTCCTCTCCGTTTCTGTAAATGCTGGTTCAGTGGCTGTTGCTCCATTTTCCTACCGTCACAGTCTATGGTTGTTTCAGAAAATCGAGACGATGATACATGAGTTGAAGCGTTGAAAGTATCCACAGTTGTTAGTTCATACTTATCTTTTGACCTACGCCACAGTCTTCGCATGCTCTTATCTCTAACTGGAAGCTCAGGTGAAAGCATTGTTGGACTTTGGCAGAAAATGTCGTAATCATCATAGTTGGAACAAGAGGGTTCTCTCCCCATTACGGAGCTCCGGGTGTCTGTAAATCTATTTCTATCAGAAAATTCTCTATCACTGAGATAGTAATTCTGCGGGAAATAATTAGGTCGATCTGATTGGTGTTGGAGATTATTTTCCTTGTTTCTTCGTTTTCCGTTGTTGCTTACAGGTGGCACTTCTTGGACAAAGCCGGAAAAGCCAGTACTAGTTCCGGTTTTGCGTTGTGGTCCAGTCCTGTCCATATGGAAATAAACATGAGTGCTAAGATGTTTAGTACAAGAAGCCATTAGCATTAATTTAAAGATCGTCGCAACTTTAACTTTTTCTGTAGAAGCCTACTACAAAAAAACAACTATAAAGTTGAGGTCGAGAAATATACAAGAGGCAGTCAAAACACAACATATTTGTTATAATTAAACCACAGAAACTGCTTATGTAAGCACAAATTTCAATCCTGACACTACTCAGTTTCAAGGTAAAAAAAGTGTAACCGTGCATTATGGAAATCTATGAAGAGACTGACATCAAAGACAGCTTAGAGGTAGGTAAAAAAAAGGTAATCATAAGAATGTTTCGAACAGGCTTATTTACACGATTTGCACCTTTCTGTGGGTTTTCCGTTACTTCAATAGGTGCACGACACGAACTTAGTTTAAACTGCGAACCATTTCGTAGCGCAATCATATACACAAACCATCTACTGCTGTCCTGTAATATACAAACGTACAAACTTTATGGTTGACACGAGGCCATATAGTAAAAACATATGTTCTCCAGTGCATTGCACTCCTCGTAAATCATTTTCAAACATCGATCCTCGTCAAGAAATATTACATTGCCTTTCACATTCATCTATGAATATAAATATGAAATGTATGTAATAGCTGATTACGTCGGCAACAACGATAGAAAACTTTGAACCAACATAAATCAGGCAATAGGCTCTTTCAGCAACAGACGTTGAACACACCCCGTGTCAGCCAAATACTCACCAAACACATGAGCCACCTCAGCGCTTGGACATATAATCCATACAATTGATTCTATTGCAGCGCCACTACACAACAAACCAACTAAACACAAACCATTACTCTAAAGCAGCATGTAAGCCCACGTGCAATATTGTCATGTGATGATCAATATTTCTCGTCACTACACTAAGTAGTACTTTCTTATGGTGTGTACTTTAAGTAAAAACTTAAGAAATACGATTTTAATCGCATTCCCACGAACCCTGTCCCCCATTCTATAATTTGATAAAAGTTGTCTTTTTTTCTTTACTTTTTATGTAACGAAAACAAATTTACCTGAAGCACTAAGATGAAGACAATTTTATGGTCTTCGTGCTTGTCATTTCAACTCCTATTGGATATTTTGAATACGTAAGAAACCTATAGTTCTACTCATGAACTTGTTGTTGCACAACAAAAAATTTTTATAACTCGTGTTGGATCAGTGATAAGTATGAGGGCTTATAACTGGTGGGCACAGCACAGATAGCCCATTGTTTAGCTTTGCCCTTTAAATAAACAAAATAAATTATTATCTTGTAATTAAAACGGATTTTAAAAAGTAGGTAAATTTTTTAAAACATTTGCATGATAATTATTTAAAAAAGTATAATTTAAAATTTTTGGTTCGTATGGGCAAAAAGAAATTTTTTACAACCACTGATAAAATCTGTAACAGCTAATATAATTTAACCTCGTAAATCTGCAGCACCATAGATCTTAAAACGGATTTCATACAGTCATTCAAAATAAGAAATAACAACATATTTCCATACAGTCATGTATCATCTAGAACATAACAGCTGAGACTTAAAATTTCCAAAACAAGTCATACCAAAAATATGTCCTGCAATCGGATAAATCCTGAAATATTAAATTAAGACAAACATATGTATTATTACAGTTGAAGTATAATATGATTATTTCTAATTTTATAGCATGATCTGTCTTATAATTAAAATAAATATAGATTTCAATAGCAACATTAATAGGTCCGAAATACTGGCTAATATTCAACAGATGTCGCTACATCTGATGATGTGTTGTAACCCCGTTGTATGGTGATAAACTGAGTAAACGAATAAACAAGAACATCTTCATCCGATGAAGACAATAGTGATAGTGAATTTGATTTCAAACTGAAAGTACATTGCAAGGATACCAGTATGATTCTGAACGTAGTAAATACTAGATATTAGCAATGGAACGAAACGAATAACCTTGCTGAAAACGTTTTGTCAAAGAAAGTATACGTTTTTTCGATCTACACTAGATCACATGAAAGTGCTGTAAAACACTTCTGACAACAAACTAGTGTAGGTACTGTAGGGATTTGAACTATATTATATGAATTACGTAGCTATTTTTAATCGTTGTTTAATGTGACTGCATGTATACAGTCTATTACTACATTGATCAGCACTGATGAAGATGTAACCATGACTAGAATACGTCATAAATAAGCTCCGCCCATCAAAATATAGTTGATCATCAGCATCTATATCATAATTATCTTTAAATTAATTTGTAAATTCGGAGCTTATATTTAGAATATATGAAATTATATAAATAATCAGAAATATTGAATTTAATATGCTTATTTTCAAGTCTTTATTCAAATTCCTTTAAATTATGGTACAGAAAAAAAGAACAAAATAAAGTTAAAGAACCAGTTAAAATCTTTATCACTAATATATCCAAAAATGGCATAATTTAGCTACACAATATATGTAACAAATGTAGAAGATAAAAGTTTTGGATTATTAACAACCTACAGAGAGAGTTGATATATAGCTTTCGATATACACCTATAGCAAACCTGCAACTCTGAAAACTAACTATTCAAGGATCAAGTAAGCGTAAAATATGTAACACTGGAACACATAAGTTTAAAAGCTACTACACAACCTACGCCAAGAAGCAAATAACGATTGAATTTTTAATTTTTGAAAACTGAACTTTAACTTCTCAAACAATAACAAGTAGAAGAAGAAGGTATTCATAACAAGCTCTAAAACTTTAAACATTAACTGTTCAAGTGTCAAAAGGAAAACATAAAAAACAAGTCCTATAATAAGCTAACCCTCAAAATTCTGACTTCGTTTGACCGTTCCAACCGGCGGGGTCCAAAATAGCATGATGTTAAGAAATTGTATGGTTTTTACTTGTTAGAACTTTCAGTGTAGAGAGTTGAATTGACCAAAAACATTGAGCGAAACTCATTCATTTTCTACGTAGAATGCGTAGAAAACCTCGACAGTAATTAGTAATTTATGTATTTTTAATTGGTTTACTTTTATCTACAAAGAAAAAACCAACTAAACGTGACAGTAATTTAGTTTGAAGGAAGAGAAAGCAACGATATGTTGGCCTGCTCTTCCCAACTGGGGTGTTTGGGAACCGTTGTTCCGCGCGTGAGAATAATTTGCTACAGAGATTATATTCGTAATTAAAAATATTGGCCTGAGTTTTTAAAATAGTTTTTGAAGATAAGTTGTGAAGAAGGTCGGTTGAGGGAAGATGCAATTCTTCTTGTCCAGTGGTGGTAGAGTCGGTTGATCTGAATATTCATATTTAATTTATTGGTATTATTATATATTCTGGTTAACTACTATATTTCGTAATCGTTTAAAATGTGGGTTTACATAATACTAATATTTTTCAACTATTACTATGTTATCATTAAAAACAAAGATTAATCATCACAATTATACCTGTCATAAGACATCGGTATTAGGCCCATCACATCTTCAAACACCACACTCCCAATTCAGTTCTCTAGGGATTTTCAAAAATTAGACGAGTGTGTTATAATCGTATTTCAACCACACTATATTTGTCTTATCCATTGCCATTTCTTCCTAGTTCTTGTAAACCTCCAAGGGCCCAGACCAAGAATACGATGCCAAAAAATGCAATAGGTCCAACACCAATGCCTTATGACAATTATATTTGTAATCATTCTTTGCGTGTTTGTAAAGGGCATATACAACATAAATATTACTAGGGTACCAACTTCTTTAACTTTCAAACAAGCTGTATATTAGATGTACCAACTAAAACCAGAATGACAATTGAATATACTAAGGTAGCAATGAGACTATGGATGCTATAACAGGATCTTTAATCTCTCAACGTTTCGACTATAACTCTTCTTCAGGAGAGTGTGACACCGTAAAACTATCGGAATTAACCCTCGTTCAAGGGGAATAATTACAAGCTCCTATCCCTGTCACGAAGGAGGTTCTATGGGTTATCTAGTCCTACCGGACAAGGAAAATAGCACGCTGTTTCCTTCAGAGTATCTCTGGTGTCATTTGATTTATAAAAGTGAGTCATCATCAGCGGCCTGATGATGACCCAAAAATGTGGTCGAAATATGTAGCAAAATATCTTTGTTTTGAAATAACAGTCCCCCGGTGTGACAGCAGTAAGTTTACGGACTTACAACGCTATATTCCGAGGTTCGATTCTCCGCCGTGGACACAGCAGATAGTCCAATGTGGCTTTGCTTTACAACAAACAGACAAACTAACAAATTTGAACTAATAAATAATCGTGGTTTAAAAGATATATCACTTTTATTAATATGTATTTTTTAGACTTATATTATAAGTTTGGTGCATAAATAGTTTTAAAAAATCGTACTTAAAACGGGTTTCGATACCCGTGGTGGGCAGAGCACAGATAGCCCTTGTGTAGCTTTGTGCATAATTAATTTCTACAACCAAACAAACAATCTAATATACCGACTTTATGATACATAAAAAATATAATGATACTCCATTGTATGTAACCATCTCAATTATAAATTCATATGATAAAATCTGCTAGTCTTCCATTCGTGGTTAAATATTCAATGCTTAATTCACTGTTTGGGCATGTATGGCTTCTATATTCTAGTTCTATTGATTATATAGTCTGTGGCTTGTCGTCTTCGTTAACGAGTCTTGGTGTAGATAAATGTATCCTAGGTATCTGGTATTTAAGATTGATTGATATCTAATCATTTATTGCGGAGAACTGTAAATTAAGCGTTCACTCGTGGTTGTTTCTTTATCATTATTGTAATGAACACAAACTCTGCTTCATATCAATCATTCTAAAACGCAAGCAATAATTCTTAATCCTTTATTGCACGCATTGCGAAAATACAGTGAATTTATTTTTTTTAATTTCTATCTTAAATAGGTGTATATTGCACAAAAAATACGTTTTGTGAAATACACATAGAAAGTTATAAATGGATACGTTACCTAGAAATATCATGGTTGAAGAACTAACAAAAATAATTCCACAGTTTATTTAGACTGTTGCTTGGAATTGAAGCATTCGTATGTGTATCAAGCAACAAAGATAGATTTGTTAACTGTACGTTACAATGTGCAATGCAGGGTTAAGTAGCAACTATACTGGAAACATAATGAAAAACTCTGAAAGGTATTTACAATGATGTATAATTGGTCCATAAATATTCTAGTCAAAGATGAAAGAGCGAATCGTTCGCTTCCTGGTGACAAGATCGGTTTCTATGGTTACAGACATGAATAATGAACGGCTGGCTTCATTTGCTTAACTACAAGTCACCCTAGAGATAGTACGAAGTTTATACATCTATACAAACATAATTTTATCAAGCTATAAATCCTTATTTTGTCTACCGTACTTATTGATTTTATTTCCAGCCTAATTTGTTTACATAACAGATTAAAGAATATAACAAGGAAAAAACCTAGTGAACTTCCAAATGGCATGTTTGTTAAAAAAGTAAAAATTGTAGTCTTTTGAATTTACTTAAAGCTTTATCTAAAATCAGCTAATTTTATTGGAAAACATAACATAACAGATTAAAGAATATAACAAGGAAAAAGCCTAGTGAACTTCCAAATGGCATGTTTGTTTAAAAAGTAAAAATTGTAGTCTTTTGAATTTACTTAAAGCTTTATCTAAAATCAGCTAATTTTATTGGATATCTAAGGATGGAGAAAGCCTCAGCAGAGAGTCTAAAAAGCTAGAAGTTAAACTGAAAATATTTCATGCAGAGTTAGAGTCTTACTTTGAATCAGCTGGTTGAAATAGTTAAATGCAAATTTATTCTTCCTTTTTTTTCGAGTCTTAAAAGCTTAAAAATTACTAAGATAATTTCCTCTCAGTCAAGATTTTTTTCATTTAAACTGTGATTGTCTTATAGACAGAATATCTTAAAATTCACCTATCGCGTTAATTAGATTATTAACATAATTTCCTAGCTTCGACATCTGTTTGTTTGAGATTTTTGCGCAAAGAGAGGCTATCTTCACAAATTCCTTCTTAATTTTGAATTGATAAACTATATGAAAGGCAACTAGTCAACAGCACCCACCACCAACTCATGGGATATTCTTGTCTCCGAATAATGCGGAGTATGTTTTTGTGGCAAAGGGACGCGATCCATGAATCCTTGGATTCGCAGTCCGGGCACGCTAACCAGTAAGCAGCGCCCGCCCAACTTCAGCAGATGTTTCAGTAGGTAAAGCAGTATTGTTAATATAAAGATTTAATCCGGTTTTTAAGTTATCTTTCACTTCTCCTGCAGGAAAACGAAATATTTCTTTGAGCACTTCGATAGATAATTTCCAACTACCAAAAAAACATGAGTTTTTTTATATCTTACATCCTTCACATATATAGTTTATTAAGTAGCAGTTTTTAAACAAAACTCTTAATCTGTCTTCAATATACCATTTTGTGTTTCATTACATGATTTATTTTTGCTTTTTGTTTTGAATTTCGTGCAAAGCTACATAGGGCTATCTGCACTAGCCGTCCCTAATTTATCAGTGATAGACTAGAGGGGAGTCAACACCACCCACCGCCAAATCTTGGGCTACCAACAAATGGTGGAATTGACCGTGACATAATAATGCTTCCACGGCTGAAAGGGCGAAAATGTTCGGTGACGGGATTCAAACCTGCGATCTGCAGATTGCGAGTGGAGCGCCCTAACTACAGGCCGTGCCAAGCCCTTCTTACATGAAGTTGCTAGAGATGTTTCGTGGTAATGTTATTGGGAAGTTTCGATATTAATTTCCAAGCAACTGGACCAGTTCTTACTAATACGAGTTTCTTGTTGCTATTTGTTATAAAGCAAAGCCACGTCGGGCTATCTGTTGTGTCCACCGCATAAAATCGACCCCCGGATTTTAGCGTTGTAAGTCCGTATACTTACCGCCGACCCACCGCGGAGATACCAATACAAAGGTATGTGATCTGAAATGTAGAATTAATGATCCAGTCCACGGTATGATGAATTTGTAAGTAACTTAATGCAATCAGGAGCTCTGTGTTACCAAGAATGTAGACCTACATGTATAGGAAAGAACTTTTTTAATTTAAGACCTCAGCTCTTGTGGCCTCGATGTGTGATAAATACAACCAGTCCTCGTTGTTCGTCATTTCATTAATTCCTCGTTTGAAAATAAATTAATTCTGTCACTAGGTACTCGTTCGATTAGACCGACTTCGTAACCACTTTGTACTTACTATAGTTTCCATATTATAACTTTTGACACAATAAATGTATCTTCATAAAATTGGGCATACTTTTAGTAAACACTGAAAGTCTCTTGTACACAAAAATTCAGTTTTTTAATGAAGTATTGTTACTAAAGATTTGTCCGTGAATGTACGGAGTATTTTTTTTTACTAGTCTGAGTGTAAAGTAATAGGCCAGGTGGTTAGGGAGCTCGACTCGCAATCTGCGGGTCGAGGGTTCGAATCCCCGTCCCACCAAACATGCTCGCCCCTTTCAGCCGTGGGAGCGTTATAATGTGACGGTCAATCCCACTATTCGTTGGTAAAAGAGTTGGCGGTGGGTGGTGATGACTAGCTGCCTACCCTCTAGTCGTACACTGCTAAATGAGAGATGGCTAGCGCAGATAGCTCTCGTGTTGCTTTGCGCGAAATTCATACAAACAAACAAGTAATATTCATGTTAAGATTTAAAATACTTTTCTTCGTCTCAGAAATCTCAAGTTTCGTTTGCGTAATCTGACTCTCTTGCTTGAAGGAAACTCAGCAGGGAATTTCAAATTAAAGCTCTTGCTGGCTTATCATTCTGAAAATACTTGAGCACTGAAGGGCTACAGCAAGGCAAACCTACCTGGAATATCGTGTTCAAACCGAAAAGCATGGGTTTGTTCGTGATTTTTCCTCGGCTGTTAATCGGTATTGTGAGAATCCTGACTTTCTTTAGAAAGCACTGTTACTCGTCAACAACGCCCTATTCATACAATCAACCTTGACCCCTTAACAACAAAAATAATAGTTAAAGTCGTGTTTCTTCCACCCAACAGATATCTTTAAAAAGAACAATGAAGCAATGGAGCTCGCCTCTGAAAATGACCCTGATATGAAGCGCAGTAATGCAGATGCAAGGAAGATGCAGGATGCAATTTCTTCTTATCAAGAAATTTATAAAGAAAAAAGAAAGAAAATGTGACAAAACACCACCACTTCTTTCGTTAAGAAATAGGAAGATACACTTGCACCTGAAGAGGAGGATGATCTCATTCCCTACTCCTCCCTCCTAGTAACTCTCCACCTCTCCCACACGGAATCAGCTTCGAGTCCATCACTGGTAGTGTTACATATAAATTAATTTATCTTTAAGATACATTTTTAATAATTAAATATAGTAGTAATGTATGTTTTTCAGGTGATACTGCACATTAATGCATTTTGTAAGATATTATTGTAAAAATAATGACTAAAATTATATCAAATAGTTCAGTGAAGAAACATTTTCGTCGCCGGAACATATCTTCCAAGTATTATATGTAAGTTATTGGGTTAATGAGCTCCGTTACTCGTCGTGTCGGTCAGGATCAGGAACGCATCCACGACAAATAACGAGGACTGGCTGTATATATATATATAATGTTGTTGTTGTTAGCTTCAGTTTTTCTGCTAACTAGATAATTTAATATTTCATTAAAGCAACATCTCTCACCGGTAGTCTCTCTTACACGTGGAAGTTATAATTTCTCGTCCATGTCAGTTTAAAGTACCAACACTGTAGGTGCATCTCATATTAACAGGAAGTTTTAATATGGCGCGAATCGATGGTGAAGTGCTCTGTATTTATATTATACATACATATACTAATTTCGAAGTTGTTTTGAGCACCACTTGCTTAATCGTACGAAACAATCAAATAAAGAAAACTTACAGCTGATGAATCGATAATCTCGCGACATTTCGTATAAAACTTAAATTAAGTTACATTTTTAGTTTTTAAAAAGCAAGCCTGTTTAGAAGAGCCACAGATTTAGATAATTGATAAAATAGATTAAAGCTGTTTGCAGCCCAAAGTGAAACTAGAGTGTCGCTGCTTCATTTCTTTTTTTTTAAAAAAAAGTCTTCTATTATCATTTTCAAATACTTCCTAATCCTATGAGTTCAAAAACATGTTACAAGAAAACTAAGTACGAAACTGTAGTACAGAGACATTTAGGCACTCAGAGGAATCGCTTTGTATCTCATTTTATGAAATTAATTTTGGTTATCATACATAAAAACTTAAGAGGATTTGTGTGTAATACATATATATATGTTTGTTATATATGTATATTAGGAATAAAAATTTAGAAGCATTTCTTTTATACTATACATGACAATGTATAGATGTGTTATGGTACTGAGCGAAAGGCTTCCTAGGAAGAAGTGTGTGGCAGACAAAACATAAATATCAAATGCTATTTTAGCCCCCTCTGGTTCGAAATTGGTAATGGACTAATTAAAATAAATCTGAAGACAATAAACAAAAAAGAGAACAATGGCATCTGTATTAAATGTGATTTTAATGACTTTTTTTTTCTTCAAAAACTCACTATTTTTCTGTACATTAAAGAATATATATTTTAGTGCCTACTCAAAATGCACCTTCTCTGTGTGAATTCGTCTAGTAATTGTTAATTATATTAGTATTACTCATTCTCACAACAGCAGCATTTCTTATTTAGCACAACTCCCTTATTTGACCCTTGCATCGTAAAGATAAAATATTGTGAGTGCAAATATAGGCAAAGAAGGTAAAATATACAACATAATAACAACTTTGAAGGCTCCTTCTACAAAATTTCCTGACCATTAGTTCTATATTCTTTAACAATCTCGCTTTCAAATATCTTTATTCCGAATAAACTACGTCATGTATATTTATCCGTGGTGGCATTATATTGTCGAATGGTTGGGAAATTTCCTTGTATCAAATATGCAGATATTACATACATCAAAGATGGTTCCACGTATCTGTAACTACACGATACAGCACTGGAATGTACCAACCCTTCAAATAAAGTGTGATTAATCATACAAAATTATTTCATCAGTATTGTTTAATTATCATCATTCTCTTTATTTTTTGTAAAAAGTGTTTTTTTCTGTTATATCACAATTTTATAAAGAGCTAAATAGAGCAGACTGAAGCGAATTTAAGTATTGTTTGCCACTGAATCTATTTTTCTTCATGTCAGTTATAAGTTCATAAGTGTCAACTCCGTTTTAATTTTCAAAACATATAACATTGTTTGGAAAGCATTTTAGTATCCATTCTGGGAACTTATTTCTTTCATAGCATTTCGTTCTGTAAGTTTATTGTGGTATGCTAAATCTTAACAAATAAAAAAAAAACTTTTTGTTTTTCAATCAAACAGTAGAGATGAGGTAATCAATATAACTAACAAATATTATTAAATATATCTGTCGTTCTTGGCTCCAGGTGTTTAGTATAGAATTGTTTTCACAGTATAAACGATGAAATAATTTTACATTGATCCATTCTTTTGATATTTAACAAAAATCCGGTTCTTTTCTTTAAGAATAACTCGGAATATTTTTTAAAAAGTAAGGTATTTTTTATGTATGGTTGAGCTTGTTTTAAAAATAAACTAAATTAACTCGAATATTTAAAAAATAGTTTTGCGAAGTTAAACAAAGTTCGTTTTGTGGTTGTTTCCAAATTTCAGTGCATTTCTGAGAAACTAGATTGTAGACGCTGATCCTTTGTTCGAGTGAAAAGTTTTCTAATACAAGTGGTTCCATCATTCAAACATAATGTAAGAATAGAGGACGAAAGCTTTTGAACTAAAAAATAAAATTCAAACATCAACATTTATTTGAAGTTATTTGAGGAATCGTTTTATATTTGAGAAAAACAAATTATAGAAAATATTTCCCGCAAAATAAAAAATGAAATCTTGTTTTTAAGTTTGCCGTTTAAAACAATAAATTTACTTAAACAGATGATATTTTAAATGATGTTAAACTTTTTACAATAAAATATCAAAGTTGTCCACGTGTCTAATTAAAGTAAACTTTAAGGTTAAATAGTATTAGGTAATGGTATTATTAAAGAAAGGTTAAACAGAAAAGTATAATACTCAGAAGGTTATATCGCATCATATAACGAAACGCTATATATATATACTTTATCCCTTATCATGAAGGCTAAGCTTTTAACGAAACAAAAAGTGGTGATAATACTAATAACGAAAATTTCTTACTTATCCTTAAACGTTATTACTATTTTTAATTACGAAAACTATCCAACTGAGTTTCTTCTCGCAACCTGCACGTCGTGGAATCGAAACCCTTCATCGAACATGCTCACCTTTTTAGCCGTGGGAGCGTTATAATGTAACAGTCAATCTCACTACTCGTTGTAAAAGAAAGGCCAAGAATTGTCGATGGATGCTGTTGACTATCCGCTTTCCCTTTGGTCTATCACTTCAAAATTAGCGATGGTTAGCTGTTACGTATTAGAATTTCAAATGGTCTGAAACCGAGCTAAATGATACTTTAAATTTAAGAGTGAAATTATACTTTGGATTTAGCAGTTAAATTAAAGCCGATATATATAGTCAGTTTATGATATTTGCCAACAAGATTGATACACACAGTTTTCTTTTTTACACAAATATGTTTTAATATACACATAACAATACGATTTACAATAACAGT
>NW_013668695.1:98015-101492 GCF_000517525.1 Limulus polyphemus
AATTCAATAAAATAAAATAAAAATAAAAGAAACTCTTGTTACATTTAATCGATATTACTGTAAGCCTTTGTGATTACATTATCATTGTATTTTTTTACAAGAATAGGAACAAAAACTATGATGAAATTTAACAAAGGAATTGAGAGCTAATCTTAACATATACATATAAAATAACGAAAATAATTATTGAAACATACACACATATACATACATACAGAAGTCACAAAAACGAGTAATGAGAACAAAATGAAGAATTTCTTAATGGTACAAAACATTATCACAAAAAACAAACAAAAAGTAATTGATTGTAAACGCAAATCCACACAATGGTCTAAATACGTTGTGTGCACTGCGAGTAAAGAACCTTGATTTTTAGCGTTGACAGCTTATCGCCGATCCACCAGGGGACACATAGAAAAGAAAATCCATTTATTTGTACAATTTGCTAGTGGTTAGTATGTGAGCCCCCTGCTTTTTACGGGTATATCATGTTTTCATCTTGTTTTAAAGTTCACCAGTTAATATTAACTTCTGATCAGAGCAAACTATATACTTATACTATTATAATAAAACTACAAAATCACATAGTTTTATCAGTTACTCTCCCTGTTAACAATATTTTGGACAGTAATACCGATATTTCATGAAGTTCAGTCGATTTAAGAAATAATAAAAGTATAATAATAAATAAGATTATAAAGAAATAAAATTATATATATATTAAACAGGCTTGCCAATACTGTTAATAAAAATTTCTATAAAGAAATAATATAGTATAACTTAGCTAGGAATATAAAAACACTAGCTGTTGACTTGAATTACTGTTGTATAATTGATTAATGTACGATTTTGGAATATTGTTTCGAATGTTCTATGTTATTCGTGTTTTGACCTTCTCAGTTTTTAGGTAAGCTCATACAGCCTCAAAAATGTCCAGATCGGGAATATGTGCAGAACAACCCACAGTTGCGACTATCCCATCACATTAAGATATCATTTCATCGCATTTGCTGTATAGTCTTGCTCAAAAATAAATCTATAAATCCTCGCCCAATGATTTGTGTTCCTGAGAAAATGAGACTCAAAATTTGATGTACATTTCGGCAGTCAAAGTGCCACCAATTTTGTGTAAATCATCGACACGAGTAGCCGAGATACAGCCCCAGTCTCGTACTGATCTCCCACTATGCTTCACTATAGATATTGTACATATACTATATGATACTGTTTTCCTCTCCGACGTCAAACAAACTTTCGTTCCTTGTTGCCGAACAAGTTGGGTTTAGTTTAATTAGCACATGTCTCCACTTTTGTTCATTCCATTCTTTGGGGTCGAATGCCCATTTCAATCTTTATGTTTGGTTACATCTTATCAACAGCGATTTTCGAGCAGTTGCACCATCGAGACCCCTTCATGCTAAATGTATATCATACTCTTACAGATTAAACGCCGCAAGTTGGCAAAGCATTAGAAACCAGCAGGTATAACATTCGCGATGAAAATCACATAAACTGCAAATAACCTCCTGCACAAACACACATACCATCCTCTTAATGTGCCAATTTTCGGACTCCAAAATAGTATTTCAAATCTATGTTCTGTGTCAAACAACTTATTGCCCAAGGGCCTTTCGTTCAATATGATATCTATGATATGGACAACGAGAAACAGAGATTTCCTAAAACTTCTATTAATAACAGTGACAGTTTCACGTACGTTCTTCAGAAGTATGCAAAGAAAGACGGGATCTTGTTGCATTTATTGCATGGAGTAACCATTACCAGCCTAAACTTTGATTCATGCCCGCTTGTCTTGTAGGGTTTTAGCATTTTACGTCCATAGATTTTATACTGGCGTGGCTCTTTCTGACTGCTAGTAGAATAACAGCAATGTATGCTTTTGCTACGGGGATCTGGGGGTATGCCCCTCCCTAGAAAATTTGTAAAAAATAAGTTCTATTAGATTAAATATGGAAGCAATTTTGCATGAAATACAACTTAAGCAACTGCTTGGCTGTTTACACAAAACCCGCAAACATCCAATGAAAAGTCATCAAATCACCATTTTGTTGCAACACTGCATTTGGAGCTAGACTTAAATGTACATAAATATGTATGTTTTATTATCGTAAAGTAGTGATTATCTACACGCAGAGTAGTTATTAATTGTTAAATTATGTTACTAATTTGAATAACTCCGTACAATAATAATATATTAGCTATTTAAATCACGTATGCACGACTGAAATAACATGCTCCATTCTTTTGAGGTGCTTTTCCATAAATAACTTACATACAGTTTCAATGTTGATAGCAGTGTCATAATGATTATGCATAAAAGCTAGAGCACTCAGTCTTTCTTCGGTTTTTATACATCTCAGGTAATTATACAACCGGTTGAGAGCAGATGCCGAACGTTCACATGATATATTATTCTATAACAAGTGGACTGTGTTGCTGTTTGTTTATTGTTGAAATGTATCGCTAACAAGTCAGAGACACCTACTGCAAATAATTCGGCCTAACAAACCGGACAGAAGCAAGATGTTAAATACCATAAGCAGCTGCCCTGTGACTATATAAGTATAATTTTGTACATCACGAAAATAACGAACCCTCCCCACTTCCCTGCGTACATGCGTGACAGAAACAAACATCTAGTGAGATAAATAGATGGGTGGATGGTAGCTAGATAGATAGACAAGAATATATATTAAAAACCGTAGTCAGAAATACGTAGATAATTGGTTATACAGAAGGGCAAATAGCAAACCAACAAACTTATGCGTAATTAAATAATAATAATAAAAATAAGACAACCAGATATCTTCGCTATTGAGGCGCCTTTCTAATAGAACATACACACGTACTGCCTTCTACGACGTGGCTTGATATTCTCTGTAGTTTAACTTCTCACGAGGATCAGCGGGCGGTTCTTGGTGCTTACGTCATTGCGTAGCAGGGTTCCGTGAGAAAACCCAGTTGCTCTTATTGTATTTTACGTTAGAAATATCTGACGTAAAGGGTTTTGCCAGAAAGCCATGCAGATGAATGAGAAGAACGTTGTACATTTTATAAGTATTCATAAGATTACTTCCAAAGATTTTCGAAGACTGCCCTGTTATCACTATTTTACTAGTTTATATATCATGAACTTTATAAGAAAATGTTTCATCTGAGAAGAAAACAGAAGTTAGTTTTGTATCATCAAAAGGCATTTCCTCTCATATATCAGTAGGTGCATCTCAAGTTACAGCAGCAAACGATTTCCTATACAAATGAAGTTTTTTACAAGATGAAACAAAGATTTCCAAACATTACATATATTCACATAATCTAAATGCAGATTTAGTATCAAATAATATATTGTTGCGTCATCGAGTCACATGACTACTGTGACGCAACGTTTCTAGAACTATCATGTACTTTGGCGAATGTTCTAGTTCTTACTAGATATAGGGTAGGCTGGTATATAAA
>NW_013668695.1:101781-102956 GCF_000517525.1 Limulus polyphemus
AAAATCAATTAACAAACGGAGACGTAACAATATATAAATGCACGTGTATGTTACATATCGTATTTTCTTATTTAGTATTCCCAAAACATCAAACAATCATTGCAAAAATGCGTGTGACATCGAACTGATAGATGATGTGAGGAAGACAGTCTATAGTATTCAACACTAATCCTATAGTTAATATTAGCTAACCGAATGTAGATTCGGCCATCACTCTTATAGTAAGTGCACCCACAACCTCAAAATATGGAACATATGTTTTTGTGTCAAGGAGACGCAAACCATGAACCCTCAGATTCACAGTCTTCTCACTGCTATACCACGTCTGGTCCTGTATGACGAGTAATTATTAACTAAACATCAGTTAATGTTAGTGGTATATTTTTTAACTATAGTTGTTAATACGTTAAACATATATCTTAATGACGCTCATAAAAATTGGATAGAAATACCTGATAAAATACTGAAAATTGTTAATCGTTTATAAAGAATATATAAATGTACAGACTGATTATCAAGAAAACTCCATCTTTAAAATGATTACATCTTAAAATCTACTTATTCTACTTGAACAGGTTTCACCAAAAGCATATTAAGGATTATAAGTTTTATTCAGGAAATATTGGACAAGACATAGGAATTTTCAAAACCATTTTATTCTGCACATCCAAATCGCTTTTCTCGCAAACTAGAACTGATTTTACCTTTCTTCTGTTTGTCCGGTGCGACAACATTGGCAATTTAAATAAAATGTTTGTCAATGTGCAGGATGTTTTGAGAACCAATCAATGAACATCACTGATGAGCTCCGTATTGAGCGAAACGTGTTGACAGTAAGGGATGTGGCGGACAAAGTGTGACTGAAATACTATTCTTATTCTTCTTGTAAACGCCAAAGGGACTATATAAAAAATACAGTGCTAAGAAAAACGTAATAGGCCAAACAATTATAACTGCTGAAAAATAAATAAATGTTACTTGTCTTCTGTTTGTCACAAGCTACAACACAATATTGGTAATTTGAGTAATTGTGAGGATCAATGAACACTGTCCACAATAGATGATGCTTCCAGTAGCTTGTAACGAGTTTTTTTATATTTATTTTAACATCAACGTTTGTTTAGCTTAAATTTATATTTAGAAACATACATAGCTTATACTGTTAAATATGTATT
>NW_013668695.1:103837-129294 GCF_000517525.1 Limulus polyphemus
ATAATTTAACTACTAAATCCAAAATATAATTTAACTACTAAATTTAAAGTATCATTTAACTCAATTTCAGGCTATTTGAAATTCTAATACGTAACAAGCTTTATTTAACAGTAGATTTGATATGTTGATAGAAGATGATATAAATCATGTAGAACATCTTCTGTGACAGTTTTTGTAATACATTGAGAATCTTTCTCGAATATAAAAGTAAAGATTTTCATCTTACCTCTGGTGAAATGTAGTTCCCTAAAGAGAAATATAGTTTTTGAGATATAACCAAATTAAATATGGGTTTTTCCTTATAATCATCTAGTTGGCATTTCAGCTGCAAAATGGATCCACAATCAAACTTTTAGTTACAACTGAACGGAAATTTTGTCAAATAAGTAAAGTTAAAATCTTGATTATCAGACCCTCAATGTCAGAAAATAATTAGAAAGTGTTACATGTATTTACTGTTTGTTTAATAACATTTACAGCATGTGTTCTCATGGTGTATAAGGCCACAACTGAAAATTTATGACCCTTTATGTGGTGGTATGTTTGAAAAAAAGACAGCAAACTTGTATACGATTTAAGGCACTTCCTTCTGAATGAGCTTTTATTGTGATTAATGTTAAAAATACTGTAGCCACACGCTGCTGCCGATGAGGCCTTTCGTTCAGTAACACGTGTTTTCAAGCTGAGTGCTTTGTGTAGTTTACTCCACACTTTTATACTTGTTTCAGTACAGTACAAGGTGAAACCCAACTGCTAGGCCAGATCATAGGCTTGTAGCTACCCATTGTTCACAATTTGCTCTCGAAACATTACCGAAGCCATGTTTTTTGTTTGATTGTTTGTTTATAATTAAGCACAAAGCTACACAAAGGGCTATCTGTGCTCTGCCCACCACGTGTATCGAAACCCGAATTCTAGCGTTGTAAGTCCATAGACATACCGCTGTGCCACTGGGGGACATTTTTTGTTTGCAAATGAGATACGTTTTTTTGGACTGGCTGTCTGCTGACATTGCGGTTATAAATAGTTTAAACCTGGCCACTGAAGGAATCGACCAACTAGAACACAATCTGGCAACTGTTGCACTTTATAATCTTTTCCAATTGTATTTTATCTCGGCCATTTTCCATTGTTTTCCCTAGTGATAAGCAATACTTTTCGATTACCATTACTGACAAACATTGATGGCAAGTGTTTTTAAATAGCTATTCAAATAAACGGTTTTTGGTAATGATGTTCGTATTAAACGAGCGCCGAGTAATATTTCTTTCATACACACATCTTTCTACTCTCACATATAAAAAGAACGATTGAGGCTGCCAAGCTGAGCTTAAGAGAGTTAATATCGGTCGAAACTTGAGTTCTCAGCTGAACATGCTATGGGAGTTTGTATGAATTATCGGCTTAAGTTAGAGAAAATTGGAAAGCTTAATAGCGTTAAACTTTATTTCACTAAGAAAAAAGTGAAATAGTGTTTGAATATAAAAAAATTCTACACAAATCTCTTTCATACCAGGACAAATCGCCTTTAGATAGCATTTTGTATCTTTGATCTAGCTTTTCTGAAAGCAGAAATAGATTTAAACTTTAGTTTTCAATGCTATGACTCCAGTTTCATTGGCCATGTTTCTCTTGAAAAGAACCGTTGGTTTTGAGGTGTGGTTGTAAACTTTTGGACCTTGAACCTATTTTTATTTTTAAATCTTTATTTATAATCTTGTTAACAGTAAAATAAGATGTCCAACTTCATTATAAGGGTTTTTTTGGAAAAAAGGCTTTTTTTATAGCCAAAACCTTCACTTTACGAATGAGGAAATTGCTTCAGAATGGCTTGGGGTGTGGTTTTGGAGAAGGTCACTACCCTAAGTGGTCTTTCGGGCTAGTTTTTCTATTCTGGAAGACATCAAAGGCTCTCTTCTTGGAAATATTGTGTTTACTTTGGATCTACACCATTTAACACTCTCGCTATATGAATATCTTTTCTCGTAAAGGGCTGTAACAAATACTCATGTCACAAATTTTTCCTGGTGGTGAGTTACTATTGAATGATTGGGAATTGAAAATGAACCATATAAATGGATCCTAAATGTATCGCCCGTTGTGTATTTCTTTTTTATTTTTTGTATTTGTATTTATGGTAAAGCTACTAAGACTAATTACCACACTCCCTAATTTTGAACTACTGACCAGAAGAAAGACAGCACGTTAACACCGACCATCCACGATAAGGGATTAATTGTCACTCTTATAACGCATCCACAGCTTAAAGTGTGTAAAATATTTTATGGTATTTCACAGATTCGAACCTGCCTCTCCGGATCTCTTTCTTTCTTTTGGACTTGGTAGGTATTTAGGTTAATCATATATCTCATTCCCCGGAGGGGAATGAAATATAACCAGGGGCGGTCAGAAACACGTGTTTCTCTTCACCCCACTACATGAATGGGAATGTGTGGCCGTGGCTTTTACGGTTTAGACATTTACATTGAAGATTTATCAGTAGTATTTTCCGAAGCGGGTTTTAAAAGCGTTGAGGGAAAAGCTGCTTGGAGACGTGGCTAAGCAGAGCAGGACGGAGAGCTTCGTTGGGATGTTACTCTTCCTTCATTCTGTCACTCGTACTGCGGCGCGGGAGCTTTCGTTGGTCGCCTCTCCGGATCTGAAATCAAGAGCTCTCTTATAAGGCCAGCACGCGCCCTGCCCGTGGTGCCACAGCTCACATTTGTGGCGACACGCCACTGTATTAGCATACGTATAATGTACTTGTAAAGTGTATTATACTTTATAGATAATGTAAGGTAATAGGTATGAATGGGCAAGAAAAATACATTTTATTTTGTGTATCACACATTTTTTCTTGTGTGTATAAATGATACTGTAGTATGCAAATATTACATACCTTCCTTTCCTATGTAGTACATGTTTCATCTCTGCAAAATTTTTGAATTTGTTGTAAGTTGTAATCTGGATCACAGCAAATCAGTCGATGGGTTACTTTCTGTTGCCTCTTTGGTCAATGAATTTTATCTACTAGTTCCTAGAATGGTTACATCATATCCTGCTTCACCTAGTGTATGCAGGACTAACTTGCGGCATTCACATTGAGCAAAGATATAGCTTAGCTATAGAGAGAATATGCTTTGTGATTGTCATTTTTAAGCTTTCAAAAATATTCTTTCTGACCTCCGAGATGAGAAACATTAATTCTGTTTTCAAGATGCCAAAATGTGTTGTAGAAGCCTAATTCACGACTTTAAGGTTCTCCAGCTTTCTGATCATTTCATCTACAGCCATTGTTCACTTAAATACCGTTGATTTCGTCTTATTTTAATTCAGCCTCTTCTATGTTTAATAATCTGATCACTATTCAGTCATCCTTTATTTTAATTCAGCCTCTTCTGTGTTTAATAGTCTCACCAATAGTCAGTAATCCTTTATTTTAATTCAGCCTCTTCTGTGTTTAATAGTCTCACCAATAGTCAGTCATCCTTTATTTTAATTCAGCCTCTTCTGTATTTAATAGTCTCACCAATAGTCAGTCATCCTTTATTTTAATTCAGTCTCTTCTGTGTTTAATAGTCTCACCAACAGTCAGTCATCCTTTATTTTAATTCAGCCTCTTCTGTGTTTAATAGTCTCACCAATAGTCAGTCATCTTTTAGTTTAATGGAACTTCCGTCTTCTATGTTTAATAATCTGATCACTAGTCAGTCATCCTTTATTTTAATTCAGCCTCTTCTATATTTAATAGCCTGACCGCTAGTCAGTCAGTCTTTATTTTAATTCAGCTTCTTCTATGTTTAATAGTCTGGCCACTAGAATGACCACTAGTCACGTAGGTAACGCTAGTTGCTCTGGATTAGTCTTAAATTACCTGTTCAACTATATAACGTGAGATTAAGCATAATTATAAGTAGAAAAACAACGATTTATAAGCATAAGGAAAAGTTTTATTGATGGTGGAACATACTACATGTTTCAACATAACATTGGTATGTCTTCTTCAGGTATCTTCAATACTAAGCAATACAAGATTAATAAGACACAGGGATTAAATGTAACGGAAATGGTGTCAGCAAGTGACAAGATATAGGTAGAGATCAAGTGGATGAACAGTGAACAGACATTGCCAAATACGGCTGAAGTTGCTAGGGCTATGATCACGGTTTAGTGAGAGATTGTCTATTTTAATGATTTCTACAGTTCCTAAACAGTACCTTTCTTATTTAGTTTTGGATTGTTGTAGGAGAAGAAGTATTTTGTGACCTGTTTCATATTGATATGTTAAGGAAGATATTTGGAATTTATCCTCTACGCATGTGACCTTGGTCTTTGTAACGATATATAAACCTTGTATTGCTTAGTACTGATCATACCTGAAGAAGACAGTCCAATGTTCTGTTGAAACATGTAGTATGTTCCATCATCAATAAAACTTTTCCTATAAATCGTTGTTTGTCTACCTATTATTATATTAGCATAATGTGCTTCCTTACTCAAGTGAGATTAAGCAGTTTGGTACATCATCTTAGGTGAGCTTGTCAATTTGGAAATCAGTGTTGATGGAATACAGCCAGTCTGATCAATTCCCAAATCCAATCAAGACAACACCAGCATCCAACGTAAGTACACACACTGTCATATCAATAATGACTGTTTTCATTGTTTTTCACACCTTGTGTCCAGTCCACTTACTTCTTAGCACAGACTCAGTTAGCTTTAGGGGAATTCAGAAATACTTCGTAATTTATCTAGACGAACCTTACGTTATATAGCAGACCTGCCTAATTTAATCTTTCGATAAACAAGTTTACCTAAAAAAAACTACTTTGTTAGGCTTAGAGGATGGCAACAGATTATTTATATTGAACAAAAATGTTTTTTGTTACACCAAATTTACGACTTTAGTCATACGAGGAAGGAAAAAATATATGGAGTACTGAAATGTGTTTGTAAATGTTTCCTACATATCATCGAATGTTCAGTTTTTGTATTTAGATCACAGTGAACGTTAATCTAGACAGTTTTAAGCTACGAACATGTAAATTACATGCGTCCAGAAAACGAACTATTTGTGCAGTAAATTAGATATACTTAGATGAAATGTATACACAGTAAATATACTTAAATGAAAACTTAGGGATGTTTTCCAAAATATATTAGGGATAAAAATAGAACAAACGTACAGTTCAACATGATGATTAACACTCGTATAAATAGCAAAAGAGGAATTTTGAAACTAAGCTTTTGTAATAAACAAGATTATTAAAATATACTTACTACATCAAAACCACAAATCTTCCTTATCTGATAAGACCAGATTAGTTGCTGGTGATATAACTACTATTGAGCGTTTATTAACTTACTACATCAAAACCACAAATCTTCCTTATCTGATAAGACCAGATTAGTTGCTGGTGATGTAACTAGTGATCATTTATAAACTTTACATATGGTGGTTTTTAAAATTCTATTATTGTTTGTTTTGTAATTAAGCACAAAGCTACACAAAGGGCTATCTGTGCTCTGCCCACCACGGGTATCGAAACCCGGTTTCTAGCGTTGTAAGTCCGCAGACATACCGCTGTGCTACTGGGGGGGCAAATTCTATTATAAAACACAATCTAGCCTAAATTATTTCTTCCTTGATCTACTCTATAAAACCACCAGTTACTTACAACGAGTCAGAGTGAACACCATAATCACACCGACATTCCGAAATAAAACTTTTTGAATGTATTGTTGGTCTTTTGTAAAAGTTTAGGGAGGAAGTAATTTATTTAGGAACGTTCTGGCCGCTGGAGATACTGAATATCAAAACATAACTAAGATTTTATGAAATCTAAAGCATTCGGCATATGATCTGAAAATGGAATTGAAAGGTTACTGAAATGCAATGTATCTGCTTTACGTTGTGCTGGTCATAAAGTACGTCTAAATGAAAATTTTATTTGAAACACGCACACACACATATATACACGTAGGGCTATTAATATTTGCCCAGTGCACACACACTGACATGAGATCACACATTTTTTTCTAGTGAATTTATATCCTGAAAATATTTTGAGAATGAGTCGATGGATAAGCGGATGAATGAGTCGATAAATGCATGAATGAAGGGTATTTGGCATTTTCAATCTGAACGGCATCTTTTGTAACCCATGAGCTAAAAGAAACAGATTAGAGAGATCCCATAGCCGTTCCTAAGTTAGAATTGCTGATTCAAAGAAAAGGAATCAGTCAGCAGCACCTGTTACTCTTAACTAAATAGTGGGATTGATTGTCACTTGTATAACACGCCCACGGGATCTCTCCGGTTCGAACCTTTCTACCTCCACCCTAGGACTCTAGCCCCTATGTCACTTCCGGCCGCTCAAAAAGACGAGTTAATAAATGGGTGAAGAGAAAAATCTGCAAATGAATGGACGGAAAACTGAATGAAGAAATGGATGGACAGATGAGACGTAAGTTGAACTGATGGGCGGATTCATGAATAAATGGATAGACAGATGAGACGTAAGTTGAACTGATGGGCGGATTCATGAAGAAATGGATGGACAGATGAGACGTAAATTGAACTGATGGGCGGATTCATGAAGAAATGGATGGACAGATGAGACGTAAGTTGAACTGATGGGCGGATTCATGAATAAATGGATAGACAGATGAGACGTAAGTTGAACTGATGGGCGGATTCATGAATAAATGGATGAACAGCTGAATTATGAAGAATATAAATATGTGACTGGCATAATGTGCAGACAAGTGAATAGAAAGAGTAGGTGGGCTGGTTTATTGTTTATCCTTAGTAATTAAACAACTGTTTGTTTCTAATATTCTCGTAAAGCTACACGCGGGCTATCTGCGCTAGCCTGTCCCTAATTTCTCACTGATAAACTAGAGGGAAGGCAGTTAGTCAAAATCATCCACAGCCAACTCTTAGTCTAATCTCATTCAATAGTGGGATCTGACCGTTACTTTTAAATCCCCTCCCCTCAAAATGAAGGGTGCTATTGTGCAACAACAGCACACGCCCTCAGATTTACAGAGTCCGGCACACTAACCACAAGGCTATGCTTTGTCCCATATATCTATCAAATAAAAGTGTATATCTAACTAACACATTTCACATTCATTGCATCTACACACATTTGAAATCTATGGTCGTTTTTTAATGTTCTTTAATTTACAAATGTATAAGGAAACAGAAATATTAACGTTTTTCGCACATTGTGTACAGATTAGACAAAATTATCTCAGAACAAAAAACTGTCTACTTAAACATTATTGCTTACCTTGCTGTTTTGTAGTGATCAATATACATTTGCAACATCTTAAAGGTTCAATTACAGTATAGCAAACGTTTACAAGTAAAGCAGAATATTCGATCACACGAAGAATGTGGTCTTCGGCATGAGCACGACAAAAGGATCACTATATAACATCAGGCTCAGCGGTGTTCGTTAAATTCAGGTCTTTACTGAAAAGAGCTCGTCACACTTCCTTTAACCTATGCTATAATGCTCTCTCTTAAGGAAAGCCAAACTAAGAGACACAACGCATGGAATGAAGTTGTGTTTGTTGGCACCCATGTCAGTTATAACAAAATGATGATGATAAAGAGAAAGAAACCCCGTGGATTTTGTGGGTTGTTTTTCGTTTTTTCTAGCTCCCTGTTTTACCGAACAGCATGATTTCAGATAACCTGCCAAAACAGCTCTAAGCTGCAACCTCGCGGGAAGAAAGGCATGACAAAATATTCTGTGCTTATTCACTGAAGTAATTGTCTTTCAGAAATTTAGATATCTCAAGTTATACAAAACTCTCTGGGAAATGTTTTTTAAATAAATGTTTTGCTCATGAAACACTAAGAACAAATGTGTACACCGACAATGCACTGATCCCTTTACATAAGTGTAACTCATGATTTTATGAATTTCAATTTGAAACAGCCTGTTTGGAAAGGAATGTGTATAGGTAGATTCATAAGCTGTATTCCCGTCTCTATGTATCTTTTAACGACCAATAATTTTTAATGTGAAAACTGGAAATATCACAAGGCGGTGAATTTTGATTATGTTCAGGTGATATTCTAACATGATTCTTAGCTATACGCTGATGTGTTTTCAAGAAGAACAAGTGTTTCAACGGTCAACGTCAAATTTGATATTTCAAAACCATCATAAAACGACAAGCAAAGCAGGCAATGGTCTTTCAGAACTGGATAATTTTATCTGCCTACCATCATATTTCTACTAATTTATAAAACACGCTTTAAAAAATCTCTAACAAAGCCAATCAGGATATATCGAATATAAGTTACAAATTACATAAATAAATTAACTTCGTGATTATAACAGTTTTATGAGACTAATAGGTGCATTTTCTTTTGTATACATTCTTCCTTGAGATTTATCAGTGTACATTTTCCATATAATTCTAGCTGAATGAATTATACGTATGACAAAAGTATGTACAGATTTTATATATTTCCGCATTATGAGTACGCTCCTTGGAGACTACGTGTTTAAACTTGAATGCTTTTTACACCAAATATTGAGGTGCTATCCCTACGGTTGGCATACCATAGATATTCAGCCCATTGTGCAGCTTTATGCTTAACAACAAATAACTTATTAGTACAGTATTAAACGTTGGGAGTAAGATGGCTAACAAACTTTAAATGCGGTTTTCACCAGCTAAAATGAATGTCATGAAAAACTAAGAGGTTTTATAATTAACCCTGTTTATTCTAAGTGATGTCCTTTATATATTGATAAAATGCACTTTATATAGTTGAGGGCTATTTCCTCTATAAGGTCGGATAAAACGGCTCCCAAAATGGAATAAAATATCCCTCATCTAACTCATAACAAATGCAATTTAGAACAAATTTTGCATTTAGCAACTCCATTTAAACAATTTACTTTTTCCCTTAAATGCTTCCTGCAGGGATCGTGTAGACCGTGCGCTATAACTAAGTTGCACATTAATTAGGTTAATTGTGCAAAAATATGTAGGTACAAGTATGGAACAATGACGTATACTGAGCTGGAGGGAGGGCATCTTAACTTAAGCCACTCATTGTAAACCAGTCGTACGTTATAAAAAAAAATCAATAAACCGTGTTTCTTTCACGGCATATTTTAATGTCTATAATTCTTTATTATTTAAAATTAACTAAGCAAAATTCCTTAAAATATCTACTTTGTGCCCATAAAATATTCAAAATGCTTACCTTATATCAGAGTTAGTAAAAAATGAAGTGGCGCTTTCATCATCACCATTCACGATTGTTCACAAATGCGTTTATGCAAGGAGTCATGTGAACAATAGCTAAATATAATTCACTCTACATGGCAGCACGCCATAATTGATGACGATATTACAGCTTTACTTTCATGAAAGGTAAAATTTTAAATATAATGTGTGACGTAAGTTTAATTATATTATTTGATTTACGGTACCCTCCCCTGTGGGCTGCAGTTTCGATTTATCAAGGCTCGTCAGCCCAGCTGGTGAGTTTAAACAATTTTAAGACATCATAAATATAACTGATGATATACTGTATATATATGAGTCGTCCTTTTACGTAAAGGAGCCGTCTACCTCACCTTTCTCTATCTTTGTTATGGTTTGTCTTCATATACCGAGTAATTCTGAAGCCCATTGACAGGCATATAATTCATAAGTGGAGAGGTATAGGAAAATAATAGCTTTTATTATATAATAAAATGTTACGCAGTTACTCTCTGACAATATTATTGGGGTCGTTCAAGGACAATTTCAAGGTCATGTTCTTCAAACTTTTATTATTATGCATCATGCGTCAAAAATGTCAACTGTAAAGATGTAAACAATAACAAACGAAACATTTTATATTTGAAACATATCAAATTGGCTCCACAACAACAACGTATTTAGGCATAACTGAAAAATGAGGTAAACAACCTAGCAGTTTACGAAATAGTAGAAAGCAGTCAATAGCCGTGTTCAATGTGATATCTAAATCAGATAAATACCAATATGTCTGCTGCATTATCGGTATTGGTTATTGTTTTTGACCTGACCATATGGAGTCTACGGGGAAATGAGCCTACAGTATGTGGCCGCTGAAACACATTTTCTGTCATTTGATGTAAAGGATAACATTATTTTCGGATATCGTTAAACATTGTGCCATTATTTAAATGATATGGCAGTATTTAATGCCACTTTACGCAAGGGTCTTTAATTTTAATGCTCTAACCTGTTCGGGCCTTCAAAGGTACAATGACCTGCTTATGTAAAATTCTGACTATGCACCTCAAACATAGATTTAGGTAACAATATTTGTTTTGCTCTAACTTCAATTTTTTGTGGCACAACCACAGATGCATGAAAGGAGTGAATATGCCTACAACTGTTGTTTTTAAGAGAGAGAGTTAGCTAATGTCTAATTTCAAATGTTGCATTTGTTATTGTTTACACCATTGCCACTGACATTTTGGATGTACGAACCATATTAGTAAAATTGTAGACGAACATGACATTGAAAATTATCTTTAGTGATCCCCATGATATTGTAACAGGGATGGCCCACAATGCATCATTCCATATCACTAAAAGTTATTTTCTTATATCTTTCTGAATTTGTAAATTACTTACCATTCAATGGACTTCTGGATAGCCCTGTGTATGTATAGGTTTATGGACTTTATAAGAATAATTTATTTGTGTTTGCATACGTACATCGAGAGATTTATAAAAAGAACCAAAAACACTGATAACCAGTAGAACACTTTCTACAAATGAACATGTGTACACATGAAACACATAAGTCACATGATATCTCGTTCTTAAGTGTATAAAATGTGTTACTCTAGGGGCAGCCACCCCTACTATACTTTAGTTTCAGACATCATGTCTTGAAGGAAGAATCTAACAGACTTTCAAAGAGAAGTAGAGGTCCACCAATAACATAGCGTCACAGATTACTGATTTGCGGCGAGCAACATCTAAGGTGATGTCAGTACAGACACCTGCTGGTAAAATCTCTAGGGCAAAGTGACAAGAAAACCATCATCATATCCGTATTTTTAAATGAAACAAGAAGACAACAGTAACCAAAATTTGTACTAGAAAACTATTTGATGCCATCTCAACCATGATACAATTACAGAGCATCTAAAAGTAACATTTATTGCTATTAACCCGTGGGCTTGAAAATAATTGCGAAAAGTGATCTGAGATGCTGAGATATTTGAACATAAGTTATCGCTAATGTTAGTTTAAAATATATACACCACAACTGAAACTAACGGTTAAACGAATAATAGTGAAATTGAATTAAAATATTAAAACTTAAAATGGTTAGTTGCGGTGAAATCAATGTTTACGCCTCTAGACAATGCTTTGCATTCCTTCTTGTTACTGTTATTGGTTCTATCAATAGTATAAGCAGGACCAACTGAATTTTTACAAACGTATTTATAACGTATGTATCTAGTAAATGAAATAATCATTTTGACAAAAAATTCAAAAACTACTAGAAACTAAAAGAAAATAGTTTTGATTTAGAAAGTGTTTGTTTGTTTTTAGAATTTTGCGCAAAGCCACACGAGGGCCATGCTACGCTAGCCGTCCCTAATTTAGCGGTGTAAGACCAGAGGGAAGGCAACTACTCATCACCACCCACCGCCAACTCTTGGGTTACTTTTTTACCAACGAATAGTGGGATTGACCGTCACTTTATAACACCCCTACGGCTGAAAGGGCGAGCATGTTTGGTTTAAACCTCTGGATTCAACTGTGATGGTTAACTGTGTAACGAACACTTGTATATACGTTTGGCTTATTTTAATATATATTATTTTAAAACAAGTAGACTGTGTATTGTTTGTTTATTGTTGAAATTTATCGCCAACAAGTCACAGACACCTACTGCAAAGAATCGCGGCCCTATAAAACCTGACAGGAGGCGAGCGTGGAGTTATAAGAACTCACACTCAATATAATAATACTTTATGATAAAAATGATTTAATATTTTACAAAATATAACATCGAAGCTGTTTGTGACGTTTGAGTGATAATTTAGATAATGAACACAGATTGTGGTTTGCCAATTTTTGTTCCAACCAAAATCAAATAAAACTGATTAAATTATAAAAGGTAATGATTTTCAAAAATAGTAGGAGGTCTAAGTATAACTTCTAGCTTCATTTGCAAAAGAATTAATTTAAAATTAAGCTTTACGGCACAAAAAGTATCAAGTCTGGTGTTAAAAGTGCTTTGAAATAGTAAAATATTTGTTTACGCGCTTTAGCCAGGGACTTTTACCACAGAGGTTATCGCACTTGATTGTTTCTGCGAAGTTTTAACTTGATAATAAAATACCCACTCTATTGTTCAAAGTGAGTCGGCCATATTCATCAGAGCGATAATCAAATTTTATTGTTATCAGGGACGTTTATTAAAGACATTAATATCAAAACATTGATAATATAATTGAAAACGTATTATCTTGCATTTACAACAAATCAGGGTCATTTGTCAGGCATTTGTCTAACTTGCCAGTTGATCCAAATCATTCTGTAGTACCCAAGAGTTTAACGTCACCAAAGTTTATTAATTTTATTTGTCTCTTTTTACTTTCTATCTACCAGTAAGGGACTAACATCTACATGATTCAAGTGTTTTCCATAAAATGCTCAGGGTCAGGGATATATTGCTAATATTTTCTCTTATCGGAACCAAAAGAGTGCACTTAAAAGCTCAACTTACTCTTTGTCTTCAACAAAACCATTGAACTCAGCATCCTTAGAGGTTCCAATCTCTATTTAAGTATTTTTGCTTACCATTAACATACTTTCAAAAACCAATTGCCGTTAGTTTTAACATTATCAGCCAGCTCATAAGCCCTTTTGATATTTCGAAATTTCTTTTTTTAAATCAAATCCACAGTTTTCTTATCATTCTGTAAATCTTCCGACCAACACGTTAATTCAAACTTCTTAAATTTCTGGCACTTGTCCCTGATTTTCTCCTTTTTTGTTTTAGTAAGCCAGTTATGTTTGGCCTTCCCTGTTATCGTCGTAAAATAAAAACATTGCGTGTTAACTAGCGACCAATCATTTTGTAGGGTAAGTGGGATACATATAAGACCTACATAATAAATGTTCAATATTTCATGATATTTAGACTAAAACGAGAAATTTTTACACCATCGACTGCCTCAGTTGATGCGGGAGAGATTTAGGAAATTCTAATAATAAATTGCTGTTAACTCAAGATAGGTGTGTTCCTAAAAAGAAGAAAAATGCAGGAAACCAAATTGTTCTGCTCAATTTCAAGTGCTGAAAAAAGATATTACAAAAGCATTAAACTACTGCATAATAGATATTACAAAAAGGAATAAATTATTATTAGATATAAAGTAAATCTTTCTAATTAGCTGAGACTCATACAGCAGTCTTCCGGAATGATACATGTCTGCGTCATGATAGGACGTTTGTAAGTATGTTTGTTTAAAGTTAAGCACAAAGCTACACAATGGTCTTATCTGTGCTCTGCCCACCACGGGTATCGAAACCCGGTTTCTAGCGTTGTAAGTCCGCAGACATTCCGCTGTGCTACTGGGGGGGGGGGGGGGCTTGTAAGTATGCAATACATATGTCTATTACGTATTAACTGTTGATAATAACCGAATAAAACATTATAAAAATAACTTTAAACGTTGTACATATGTAAAAGTTAAAGTTTTCTTAATTCGAGACCTTGGAATATCCTACCTCTCCATTATATCACCAGTGAGCATTTTACTCTCTAAATAAGTTCCTCTACATATATATATATATATATATATATATTACAGCATGCCTATTTAAATTCAAACTAGCACATATCTTACTTAAAACAGAAGAGTAATGCAATATGTTTCTTTAGATTGAATTGAACTTTGCGTAAAACCACACGAGGGTTATCTTGAGCCGTACCTAATTTAGCTGTGACAGACTAAAGGAAAAACAGCTAATCAACACCCAACTCCTAGGCTACTCTTTTACCAACGAATAGTGGGATTGACCGTAACATTACAACACCCCCACGCCATGTTCGGTGTGACGAGAATTGGAACCGGTGACCCGCAGATTGCGAGTCGAACGCTCTAACCACCAGGGCATGGTTGTGATTACATATGGTTACCAAGCAAGAAATTATGATATATATTAAACATCCGAAGTCATTGAATTAAGTATCTGATAAGTATACTTATTGTATAACTACAGATTTTTTTTACAAGTCCGACGTAAATCACAGAATCGCTCTAGAATCGTTTGTTTGACGTTACACTGGAAGAACCTAGCAACTCAAACAACACACTCAACAACTCAACGTATAGTTATCACACATTACGCCGTAGATCCTTGCGTTTCCATTTCTTTCTTTTTTTACTGTCTTCATGTTCCTGTGTTTGTTAATCGTTATATTTGTTTTACTATGTATAAATATGTGTATAATAGTTAATGTAAGAAGTTAGATGAAAATGGTTATTGTTGGCTATACTGATGTCGTGCCAACAACGGGAACACGTTGCTCTGTTTAATTTTAGTCACTCTAACATGTTTCCACTTAAGGGCCTTCGAGATCTTTATGACACGTTTTTTTAGTTCACTGTTGTCACGTGATCTCACAGCTCTAACCAGTTTATACAGGAAAAAAATAAAAGTTGAATGTACTTATTTTTTTTTCGTTACCCGCCGAACAGACTGAGACAAAATTATCATCAGAAAATCAACCGAGTATTTTAGTTTAGTAAAAGACCCGTTGTGTAGTAAGTGCTTCTTATCTTCAGTAAAATGTCTATGTGTGATATGTTGTTTATTGTGTGAAAATATCTTTGATGTGTAATATGTAGCTTTGCTTCAATAGAGGGTTAAATTTCACGTCTTATTTCTATTTTGTTTTTGCAAACTGGTAAGGAGGTGTTAAAATCAAGGTCCCTGTAGTATTAAAGGACGATTTAGACATAATGTTTCAAACTTTATTTGTTATGTTTAGACTGAACAATAAAACAGATACATTAAAAGTTTCGGAAACATTAGTTATTGTACTTTTATTTATGTTACGCATAATGTTTTCGAGCACTATTATTAATGACTAATTGTGGTTGAACAGATCAGTGTGCATGGTGCTACAAATAAACACTAAGCAGGAATTCGTTATTAATAATATTTGGTAAATCATAAAAACTAATTGAAAGTAATGAACTTTGACAGTACGCATGCTCAGCCATTTGTGTTATTTTGCTCGAAAGTAAAGTTTTGCAATTTTATACCTGTATCTAACATAATGGATCTTTTATAAGATTTATGCAGCAAATTATTCATCGTGGACCTTCTATCAGAGTTAGAAAGTAAGTTCAACATCATGAACGGTTTACGGGATTTATAGGCACGTGCAACAACATGGATCTTTAGAAGTTTTAAGCAGCGTATCCTACTTGATGGATTATTTATAGGAATTCAATTACATACCCTGTATATCAAGAGTTAATATCTGTAACTTATATTATATGCCTTCTGTCGGAAGAATGTTTGCTTGTAGTTAAGCACAAAACTATAAAATGGACTATCTGTGCTCAGTTCACCATAGGTATCGAAACCAGGTTTCTAGTGTTGTAAGTCCGCAGACATAGCACTGTGCCACTGTGCGTTATAACTTCTACCAGAAGAGTTGCTGAAAATCTTCTACAAAGATACAATTAATAATAATTAGGCTTAATTATGAATAACAGGAAAATCACAAAACGTTCTGTAACAACTATGCATTAGGTCACCAGTTGGGTATCCTCACGTTCAGCGGTGATACGTATTTTACAATTTATCACTAGCCATTAACTAATTGTGTATTTTTCTCTCGACAAAGCTGAGAGTTATGTGTAACTTTACAAGTTTCACTTTCATTAATAGTTATAATAAGCAACGATATCTTTTTAAGTTTAATTTGAATTTCAAACTTATTTCAGTTGTATATCCTAATGCGTGATCTCATTTGGGAAGTGATATTTAAGTAGATCTCTATTTCAATATTTAATTTTCTAACCTCTTCTTACCCTTTTAAAATATAAATGAACTAGAGGAGCACTTAGTAGATCTCATGAACAAAGTGGCCATTCATAAGGGAAGTGACATGAAATGATTTTATCCTGAAAGTGCTCCCACAAGACATGTTATCTTGTTACCAATATAGTAGGAGCATATTTCTGTATGACAACTGTTATGTTAATTACAACTCATTGCTACATCACTGCAACAGGAGAATCACATTGGCTGTGGCATTGCATGATACTGTGCAGCATTCATTATACAGATTTCAAGTTCGTCTAATGATGGTTCTTGAAAGAAGTAGTAAAGTCAACTGTGAAACCACACCACACTCTGACTTTAGCATCATGGATATGTATAGGAAATGTTACGTGTGAATTAATTTCTATCCAGATGGTGCAACTTCGCATTTTACACTTCAAAACGGAAAAGTTTGCTTCATTAGTGCACAAGAGCATGGCAGGCAATTGGTCGTCGAATTTCTTCTTGTCAAAAACTACAAAATCAACACATCGGGTTAAACTCGTCTCTCTTTCAGTGTTTGAATATGATACATTTTGTAAGGAAACATTCACAAAATTGGTCAAAGAGCCTTATTAACAGTTGAAATTGGCAAATCCAGATACTGGATAATATAACGGGCACTGCTTAGGAAATTTGTATTAAACTTTCATTATCATTCAACAGTCTCATGATGGTTCAGAGGATTTGTAACGCTAGAATTCGGTCCACGATTCCAGCGGTGGACGCAGCTTTGCGCTAAAACAAAACAAATTTCAGTTTCTGATTACTTCGAATACCCCCAGCATTAAGGTACATTATGTACAAACAGTCTCAATGTAAGAAAGGAAAGTGAAACCTAGGACTTTCAGTTTAACATAGTTTCTTCTAATCCGAATCCAAATGAGCTTGTAATTTCAATTATAATCATTTGTAAAGTTGTCTACAAAATACGATGAACCAAAACTTTGTCTTTCATGTGATCGACATGTTAAATATTATTATTTAAATGTTCATTTAACATAAAATTTGGCATAGGTTTGTTTTTGTTTTAACTATGTTATGATAAATGACAATAAACAATAACAAAATTTAACAGCAACTGTACGATGACATCGTTTCAACTTAAGTTTCAGAATTATTTGAAATTTCGGAAAAAATTATAGATTCTCTTATCAGGTTTCGGTTAGTGTTGGCAGTAAATAGTTCGAACCCACAAAATTTTAAAGAAATCAAATTTTCTTGTACATAAGTAAAAACATATAACTTGTAAACAATCCTAAGAAATTACTAAGAAAGGGTTATTCCTAATGCGAGAGAAAAAGGTTTTCAGTTATAGCATATCATGTCTAAATGTAAAAGGCCTAAGACCAGTTTCACATTTCAAAATTACAGACTGAAAAGTTTGTCTAATGCAGTGTTTCTCAGTCGGATTTGCCAGACGACCCCCGCATTCAGACTTTGGTCGTCGCGACCCCCTCCCTCACACACACACCTCTTTTATCCCCACAATAATGAAAAAACAGTTCGTCATAGTTCATAACATATGTTATACGTGCAGATCTCATGCACCTCGAGGACTAAAAAAAAATGTTGATTCAGCGAAGACAGCTCGTGACCCCTGGAAACCTGCTCACGACCCACCGTTTGAGGAAGACTGGTCTTATGTTTTTATAAAAAAATATAATAAATAAAAATATAAAAATACATAATTTTACGACTGAAGAATTAAATCATTAGAAGTGCCATCTATTGGATGAAAATTAAACTCTATATTTCTAACTCAACTAAACTAAAAGTAATTTTTAAGGCATATTTCTATCTTATGTCTTTTTACATTCACAAATATTTCAGTACTTCAGTTCATTGGTTATAATAACTGTGTAAGAATATTTCATAATGACTTAACAAAAACTTTCAAATAAAACTAAAATTTTTCACTCATTACGTGTTCCTTGAATGAAATTTAAATAATTATTTAAATTATGTTCCATATGTCAAAAAATAGATTATATGTCTTTACAGTTAGTTAGTATTTATTACCTATGTCGTGTTCCATTCCATTATCCTGGTTCACATATTGATGACTCCACACAAAACGAGGGCATGATTTTCCTTCTTTTCACTTACGTCAAAACAGACGTCATTCAGACCACCAGGAATCAAGTGACAACATCTTTAGATAGGGAAAAATGAGAATTTAGGTGAGCTGCTAACAACGAATTACATTCCACCATGACGAAGTGTGAGCTCCCTATTTCATAACACTGAAAAGTGTACTTTTATCTTCCAATTTGTGGACAATAGAAAAGGTTCAAGAAATAAATATTGCGTATAGTAGATAAAACCAATTGAACCGTACTGGTGGGCGAATTTCCATGTAATGCCAATACTTTTCTTTTCTCTCTCACACACAGACATACACACATACACCTCCATATATATAAAAAAAAATGATTAAACATGCGTAAACATTTACAAATTCCATTACAAAAATTATTGTTCATGAAAGCTAAAATAACTGAATTACAGTTCTTAAAATACATATTAATACATATATAGACATATAAGGAATTTTTACCACTAAACAGATTGGCAACTTTACCATCCCTCTTAGACTCCACTTACCATCGGATTACCCTACCTTTCGCCGCTAAATAACTTGAACTCGGCTCAGCAGTAACTCTGCAAGATGCTGGAATGCTTTGTTATGTATTTGCTACCATATTTATTAAAAAAATATAATTCGTAATTTGGTTTTAAATTATTGATAGAATATTACGGTGATGAAAGCAATGTTCTCCACCAGGATACAAATGCAGCTTTATGAGGTAAACATGAACGACAGTAATGTCAAATACATATCTAATATTATTATACTTTTCAAATGAATCAAAGGACCCCACCTATGCCACAAAAACATTCCCCCATGCACCATTATACCAACTCTATTTGTTTGTATTGTAGAAAGAACAAAAGAAGAGTCAAATGCTTAATGTTGTTTTCCTTATACTCTTACTTTTCACCATTATACTACCTCTAACTACTTATATCGTCGGGATAACAAAAAGAGTCAAATACCTAATATTGTTTTTGTACCATTACATATCCACTCTAGCTGCTTGTATCTGTTGAAAGAATCATTAGTTATAACACAGATTGACATATATTGTACTTTACAAACCCAACATATGACCTTTTTCCACGGTCATTCTTTAACAGGTATTTGGTAATCACAGTAGTAGAGCTATCTTCCTTTCGACCTCTACTGCTGAAACATTGATGACGGATGTCTTTGGATATCCCTCCTATACGGACCCTCTTTTGAAACCAAAGAGATACTTGTTCTTACCCTTTGTTTTGCATTCTAACCACGATATGCCTACATTTCTGTAGTCACTTGACAATCACAAATCAGTGTATTTTACGTTCTCAAATAAGTAGAGTGGTGTATCAGTATGTTGATGGTCCTTATAAAGTTTGTTTGTTTGTTTTGAATTTCGCGCAATGCTACACGAGGGCTATCTTCGCTAGCCGACCCTAATTTAGCAGTGTAAGACTAGAGGGAAGGCAGCTAGTCATCACCACCTACCGCCAACTCTTGGGCTACTATTTTACCAACGAATAGTGGGATTGACCATCACATTATAACGCATCCACGGCTGAAAATGTGAGTGTGTTTTGTGTGACGGGGATTTGAACCCGCGACACGCAGATTGCGAGTCGAGCGCTCTAACCACCTCCACCCCTTCATAAAGTGGCCAACAGTGTACATACACGCAATTATTACGATTGTAAAAGTTATTTAGAATATATTTATCTGATTTAAGGTAATAATAATAATAATATAACAGTATATTAACAAAATGTGACATGTATTTTGATCTTACGACTCCCTTAAGATATCCTATGTTATTTAATGAAAAATAAGAATTCTCAAAGCGGTTATTCAGTAACAGATGAGCATTTCCTTCAACCCTATCCCGACGGGCATCCTTTACTGCGCATGTCACGAGGTTTTAGTGACTTACATTCAAACTTTTCTTAATCTATTTTTTGTTACAATATATAAATTTTAAATTCTTAATTTTGTAAGGAAATATTTTCAAAAATCCTGAATTTTTCTTAGTGCGACACATTTTCTCTTGGCATCTCCTCTTCTCTAGTTTATCCACCACCCCTCTAATAAAGACGAAATTCAGAAATTCACCGTAAATTACTCACTATAATATCTTCATTACTCAGACAAACTATAATTTTTATAGCCTTCAATTTTGTTTGGTTACAGAGCTATCAAATAGAAAACCAAACTCCTCTTGCCACACCCACCTGTCACATCTTCTCTTTCAAGATTTGTTAATAGTTCTCTCTCAAGTTTAATTCTATATTATCTGTTACCAATAGAAAGCCAAAATTTTCATCTATCAAATGACGTGTTACAAAATGTTGTTTTCTGAACGGAGAATTGTCAATTTCACTCTTATTACAAGTTTCGTTCCCACGGGAAAGATAACAATTAGCTTGGGTGAATTTGTAATGGCTCTTGTCACATAGCTAGAAAGCCAGAAAATTGTGAGAGTTAGGGGAAATTGTCTATATTTTGCATGTTATTAGTCTATATTCTTCGGTGCATTATTCAATTAAATAAAAATTACTTAGTGCATTACTACCATTAGTATAGAAAAGTAGGGTTAAGTGTCATTGACAATCGACAGTAAGAAAAAAGAAGACTCGTGCAAGTACTTTATTTCTTGTTTTTCACGTTTTTTATTATAAAAGCAACTAACATGTAAAAACAGGGATCTCTTTAGCTTAGTTAAGGTTAGATTAGGTAAAATAAATACGAGATACAACATGAGCAGCTCGTGGTTAACATAATTAGATAGTTATAACGTGACCTCCACGTTCCCTAACTGAGTTACAACTTACTATGCCGCGAATAGTAGTTAGACAAGGTTAAAAGGGCAATAAAAGAATAAAATTTAATTATATGTAGATGTATACTGTTAGGAGTTTAAAGCTACTTAGGATAAGCAAATGTAGTTTCATGTTACAATTTGAAGTCATTCTAGAAAGAAAAAAGGGTAATTTAGATTTATTTCGATTTTTTTCTGCATAGAGTTAAGGTAGACAAAATAAAAGATAAATGTATTTAGGAGTTTTTAGAGATCACACAAATGAAATCTGAGATTTTTTAGATGAAGAAAAGCATTTTTTGTCTTAATGTGAAAATCCTTTTGCACAAGGACTATTCAAAACAAATACTTGATGATTTCACGGACATTTTTTTTATTTGTTAAAATACTTTCCAAAAATGATTTTTTGTATGTGTTTACTGAAAGACAGCCAAATTATGATATGCATACTATTAAAAGTTAGTAATATCAAATCTATAAAGACTTTATACGAGTACAAAGAGGTCACGTGATCGGTCAAATCGACATGTATATAAGGAACTAACGTGAGGTTCGGGCTTTCCATTTTGTGAAGCAAATATACATGAAGAATTGCATTTGAAGTGATAGTCTACGTAAACAAAGATATACCACGTAAACAATGTTTAAAAGTCAGAGACATGCAAAGCAAAGTGCATATGCCGTAGTAACTATTTTTTAAAGAAAGATGCACAAGAAATCGAGGTGACCAGTTCTTCCGCTAAATACATCCAAGAAACCAATGTGAATATTGATTAAACACATTTATATGATAAAAACAGCCAATATTTCGCAGTAACAATTCCATATATTCAAAGATCTAACCAGAATGTCGAAGTAATTGATCTTTTATGTAAATGTCTGCCAAAAACCAGCGGTAATGTCAAAGTAACGACTCCTCAAAAAAAAGATATTTAATCTACAAGTGTGATTGTAATGGTAGCATCAACTTGGAATGTTTGATTCATATTAAATTACTCGAGATCTGCCATAGCTTAGAAGTTACGGTGCTGGACTTGCAATCTACAGGTTCCAGGTTCAAGTCCCGTCACCAAACATGGAAGTCCCGAAAACGAGACTTTTCTTATAGTGGCCGGGATTCGGTCCTAAATTTTCTTGATGGAAGTCTTGAGCGTTAACCATTCGAACTTGCGTCAACTAACTGTTTGAATGTTTTCTAATGGGTATCCAAGTTTTGATGATATCTATGCTAGGTTGAATGAGTGTGTTATCAAACAGATGGAGGTAAAGACCTATTTTTCCATGTGTGATTCACATCCCATTATTTCAGCATTATTCCAATCTTTTGTGTGATCTTCTTTGGCGTGATGTGTTATTGTAGGTTTATCGGTATTACCGAGTCCTGTATTATGTTTCTAAATTCTGTTTATATTGGTTATTGTTTGTTGAATTTCGTGCAAAGCTACCCGAGTGCTACCTGCGCTAGCCGTTCCTAATTTTGAAGCTATAGACTAGAGGTAAAACAGCCAGTTAACAAAACCCACCTTCAACTCTTCGGTAACTCAAACCGAATAATGAAACTTGACTGTCATTCTTATACCACGAAACCTTGGATCCACAGTCCGGCACGCCAACCATTGGGCCACGCTCGGCCCAGCTTGTGTTGGTCTTTTTATTTCTCCATTGCATTAGAACCTGCATTCACAGTGGATGTTCTAAACGGTTTTTTAACCTCTCGATTGGGTCTTTAAGTGGTCTGTATGTACTAGATGTGATCATATTGTGCTGTAATTTCTGAATACTATTCTAGCTTATGTTGTTTGCACACACTATGTATGTTCTCATAGAGACATCTGACATAGGGATATATGGCTGCGAATCTGGAATTCTTATCCCAGTTTATATTCGGTGTTCATACTCTTATTTTTTGTTTATAAAGTTTTCCGGGTATCTATTGTTAAGGAGGGCTGTAGTAACGTGTTTTTGTTTTTTTATTAAACAACAAACGAAATAGAGAAAAACAAAAAAACAAAGCGTATTTTGTGGTCTTTCGTCTTTGATATTTTTCATAAACCTAGCAGTTTGCCACATCGATGATTCGACCACACTTCATAAAAATTACTTTGAACTTTAAGGAAGAGAGAACTCCCACTTTTAAAGGAAAACTGTAGTTGATATCATCAAGATATTATGGTCAAAGTAAACTTATGAGTGATTTTAACATTATCACCAAAAACATGTTTTATCAATTCTTGCAATATAAGATATTGATCTCCTTGGACCTGGCATGGCCTGGTGGTTAGTTCGCTCGACTCGTAATCTGTGGGTCATTGGTTCGAATCCCCGTCACCGAACATCCTCGCCCTTTCAGCCATGGGGTGATATAACGTGAGAGTCAATCCCAGAATTCGTTGGTAAGAGAGTAACCCAAGAGGAGGCGGTGTGTGGTGTTATCTAGCTGCCTTCCCTCTGGTCTATCACTGCTAAATTAGGGACAACTAGTGCAGTTATCCCTCGTGTAGCTTTACGCGAAATTAAAAACAGAACAATCACCTTACACTTTCCACTTGAGTCCAGTATGGCTTACAGCAATATCATCCGTAAGATATGTTCAGTTATGTTAATAAATTTATTAACGTTTATTTCTGAAGCTATCTAAAACAAATTCCTGCTTCCGCAAAACCCCTCCGCATTTTTGGGCGTGGTTGCGCTATAAGAGTGGAGGTCAAATCCCACTATAAGGTCAGAAAAGAGAAGCCCAAGTGTTGGCGGTGGATACTGTTGACTCGCTGCCTTCATACTAATCGATCAGCTCAAAATTAGAAATAGTATGTATAGATAACATTGTTGTAGCTTTATGCAAAAAGTCTAAAATATACAAACCCTAAAACATCAAAAATCACTTTAATAACTTTATTAAAATTATTTCAGAACGTTTCCGAAACATCTGAAATCATGCTAACAAATATTTTTAAATGTCTCTGAAACATAAGTAAACAATTATGTTAACATAATTTCAGTAAACTGTGAACATAGCGATATGGATTAATGGTTACTTTAAGCTGATTCAGTCATGCAAGTCATTCGGGGAGAAACGAGGTAAGAAATATCTAATCAGTAGAAGCTATGCGACAGCTATTGTAGCAAGATTATTATTGTTCACAAAGAAAAGCCTTAGAGATTTCGAGGTAACATTTTTATTTAGCACTGTCTTATCGGAATGTTTTCTACGTATTCTACGTTTGCGCAAAAGGCAATGTCCACCGTTATCAATGAACTTTCTTTTTGTCCAGTTATGTTCAATAAAGAGAAGCAGTCAGTGATATCTGATATAGCAAAAACGATGATTGATGTGAAACTAGAAATCGCACGTGCAGTCACTTTCCAGAATGTCTCATATAGAATCTGATGTTCTCCTACTTACCACAACTCACTTTCTGTTGTAATAAAACGATTTTTGATTAACATATGGTGTGTTCCAGCTTATAGCATATAATCTGACGCTCATATGAATATTTTCTCTGAAAGATAACTTTACAAATATTGTAGAGGCATGCCAAAGCTTGTTCACTCAATAATAATGATTTGATAACAACAGACAAATATTTACATGAAAAAAATCCAAAAACAATCATATCAAAACATGTATCATGCTTTTGTTTTTTCACCAAAATGTTGGCAGCTTTTAAAGTTTCGAAGGTATAATGATCGGGCAAAAGTAGCGATTTTGGGGCGTTTACTAAAATTGACATTCATCTGAAATGATGAACTGACTACACACTCAGATAAAATACTCTGAACCTTCCACAAAGGTAGAACTTTCTTTCCTTAAGAAAACTATACTTGATAAAGCAAAGGTTCTTTATAATGGTACGGTCAAAGTGAACGTAAAACGACATTAAAATTATATATTTTCTCCTTCATTTCAATCGTCTTGATCACCTTACTCTTCTCATTCCCGTCAAATAACATTCTTAATGTAGCCAAATGCCTCGTTACCTGAGTAATGACTCGCATAAATGGAGTAACGGAAATCCCATTGTCCCTATCTACTAATTTCATAACCGTAGCCAACGGAACAAAGATAACCTGTAAAATCACTGACCAAATTTTCTCACTTTTAAGTATGAGTTTTGATGTGATTTGTTGTTGAATTACAGTCACAAAGCAACAATGACAGTAAAATTATTATTACTATTTAACGTTTGACGAAGAAAAATTACGTACTTTGTTTTTAATGTATTATTTCTTTCTATACGTAATCCACTTTTCTTTTCACCCATGTAGTGCGACATAAAAGCAGAGAACATAATGAACTTCAAGTTTATCCACTCTGTTCACTACTTCTTAGCTTTACAATAGTTTTCATGTCTATAATGTTAGCAATTGTTGCTTGTTTAACATGGCCCCCCAGTGGCACAGCGGAATGTCTGCGGACTTACAACGCTAGAAACCGGGTTGCGATACCCGGGGTGG
>NW_013668695.1:129556-138768 GCF_000517525.1 Limulus polyphemus
AGCACAGATAGCCCATTGTGTAGCTTTGTGCTTAATTCCAAATCAATCAATCAATTGTTTAACATGTTATCAGTTGTTATTAGAAGTTTTTACAATACAAGTAAACAGATATAAACAGACTCTAATTTTAATATTTATATACATAGTTTTTCATAAACAATATTTTCAATTAAGTTGTTTAAACTTCTTGAACATAGACTATATTTGTAAGATAACGCTGCTGAATTTATACAATCACATTTTCTAGCATTTGTGAGCACAAACTATAATTTTAATACAACAAATTAGTTATTTATATATATGCCCCAAGTGTTTCAAAAGTAAGTTTGAGGTCTTATAAAGCTAAGGTTCGGGGTTCGATCCTTGCGGTGAGCACAGCGAAGAGAACCCGTTGTATAGTTTGCGCTAAAATACAAATAAAAGCCTTTTTTAATATGACCACATTCTCTGAGCTTCACGCTCCAAGATTAATATGATTAGAATTTTCTCGTTCTTAAGCGACAACATTCTTCGTACTTCCTGTCTCAATACTCTAATTTTAATAAACATTCCATGTCTGTATATATCAAAATTCTCCAAACTTCCCATCCTTAAAGCTCTAAGTGCAGTTTAAAGTTATTATCTTTTTCTTTTTTCATTACCGAAAGTTTTGGACTTGCAAACACGCACTCTCATGGAAATACAACATACCTATCTATATAGGACCAAATTCTCCCAAAGTGTCGAACACATGCTATAGATTTATTAACATGTCGCTGTCTTTTTAGGCATGGCCAGGTGGTTAGGGCTCTTGACTCGCATCTGACGGCTCAAATCCCCGTCCCACCAAACATGCTCACTCTTTCAGCCGTGGGAGCGTTATTATGTGACAGTCAATCTCACTATTCGTTGGCAAAAGAGTAGCCCAAAAGTTGGCTGATGACTAGTTGCCTTCCCTCTAGTCTTTCACTGCTAAATTATGGACGACTAGCGCAGGTAGCCCTCGTGTAGCTTTGCGCGAAATTCAAAACCAAACCTGTCTTTATAGAAGCAAATTCTCTAGACTTCTCGAAGTAAGAGATTAATTGGACAAATTTTCAAAGCTTCTAGAACTTAGATTCTAATTTTAAATATATAACACTAACATGTACTCTTTAGAGAAATCACACTGGTGAACTGGAAATCGTAGATATTCAGTAAAGATTTCGTTTAGCTCGTGCACATGTAAAGACCGGTGGCTCAGCGGTAAGTTTGATGTCTTAAAAGGATAAAAAACGGGTTTCAATACACGCAGTGGGCACAGCCTAGATAGCCCATTGTGTTTCTTTGTGAATAATAACAAACCAACGTCTTAAAAATTTCTCTAATCTCAATTAGTCCTCCGGTGGGACAGTGGTAAGTTTACGGAGTTGCGACGCTAAAATCCGAGGTTCGATTCCTCAAGGTGGCTTTGCTCTTAAAAAACAAGAGGGAATCCTCAATAGCCTTTGAAAAAAAACTCAAAGTCATTCTATGAGCCGCTGTGCCGCGGCTGAAAAATCGAATCTAAATTAAGAGATTTACTGTAAAGTACGAGATTCGAATTGAGATTTTTATTTGCTTTTTACTGTATATGACTTTACTCCCTTCTTTCTTAAGTTTGCTCAAAGCGCACAAGTTGAAAATTAATTGGGGAAAAATAAGACAGAGACAGAAATTCATACAGTTTCTTATGTTATAATTCCGTTAGTGATTTCCAACAACAAAGCACAAGAAATAGGGTAACTTGATATATATTATTATTCTAGAGAAACTTGTGTACTTCTCAACCAGATCACTCTCTTTTATGATAGAATGTAACTTTTAGAAATAGATTTTCTTCCAATATTTACAGTTCTATTTACTATCCTAAATGCGATTAATCTAAAAGCTCGGGGAATTACTCAGGCTAATTCATATAAATTATTCTTTTGGTCTCAAATATTTAGTATGGATAAGGACTTTAAATATATTTTCATCTTCATCTTCCTGGCATGAATCCTAATCGATATGAACTTTTTGTGTAGCAGAAGAAATTAAATTGAATAAATAAATGGCAACTGTTTGAGATTTTAATTTGTATTGCACATCTGGTCCATTTTTAGCTATAAGTACTACCGTACTTACGATATGTGAAACAAGAAACGTCCATTTGAAAAAGAGAATTGTAAAATAAGTAGTGGTTTTTGACTAGGTGCAACCTCAAAGTGAGTGTGACCATCCTTCCTGTGTTTTTTGTAACTTAATAATTGTTCAAACTAAATGAAAGGTGTATATAGCTAAATTTCTCTGTTGTAAACTTTGTTTCAGCAACCAAGTTTAGATACATGTATGTAATCAAATTAAATGACCCTAACGAAATGCATGATATCATAAGGGAGGTGTTTGATGTCGGAACTGAAACAGTAATCTCCAACAGTTATACTTTGTTTATGGGACACATTATAGCTATCTGACTGGTACGGGTGGGCCAAAAGAATTGTGTCAAAACAAATGATTTTTGAAATTTATTAATTTGCGGAATATTTAGAAAGGATTAGCTACTGATAAAACTGAATTTAAGTCTATAAATGGGTCAAAGTTCAAAGTAAAACACGAAATAGGAATGAGCAGAACGACGGCCACATCCACTTAGAGTTTGCACCATGTTAAAAACAACCAACTGTTGTAATGTTATTTTGCCCACTCCTACCTTGTTCTTTACTTTTTGGTGCTCCCATTCCTACTTCCTAAGTTTTTCATTTAACGTTGTTTACACTTGTCTCATAGCTTTTTTTTTTTTGGTACAAACTATCGAGAGTGACTGGGTTCTAGGCCTATCCTTCTCGTAGATTTTCTTAGAGCTATCTCTCGACATTTCCTGGCTTTGGCTGGTATATTTGCTATAGTTTTTCTTCCATCTAGCAGTCTTTTCTTTGGCTAAAATAATGACTAAGGCTTGTTTCACATATTCAGCATTACTGTTTCTAACCTTATCTCTATCCTTGCAGTAATGTTCTATTTGCTGGGACAAAGACTTTTTAAGGTTATCAACATAAGCTTTTCTCCTTTGTTTCGTTGAAAGGCATATTTTAAAAATCACACTGTTTCAAGTACAACCTTAGATGTCAATAGGTTACAATTAGTTTGAAAACAATGCACACGTAAATTATACAATTTATCATTCTTGTTTTAAGTCCAGAACGCTCGAGCAAAGCCGTGTCAGACTTCGGAAGTGGTAGCATTCGTCCTCACGTTTTAGGCACGGACTGCTACGATAGAATTGCTTTGTCCAACAAAGAACCCTAGAATCAGATGTATAGAATTGAAAACTTCGCTTTCGAAGGTTAGACCAAAGTTAGAACCTAGATCTAGAGAATCTAGGTAGTCCACGTTTGTTATCTAGCTGATATGGCTGCAGGCTGATCACATAGCTCGTGTGCATAAGCAGTAGTGCACCCGCACGTGATATGAGAGGAGGTTGTCACTTAGCAACTCATAAAGCATGCTGTTAATCACAGAATATGGCTACTAGTGTATTGTTAGATCGTTAGTAGTGTTGCAAAATGGTTATTGTTATTACCAAGGTTATAAGTAAAACTAAGAAAAACGCTTTTCGACAAGGTAGTGTAATTCAATCATGTGCATTTAGGTTTGTATGACTAGTATGCTAAGCATCTTTATAATTGAAATTCGATGACTTTGAGACTAATAATGGTTATGTTAAACTTATATTAAAGTTTTTCTTCGTTACCCATTCAAGCTGTCTCCAACCATCTTTATAATTGGTTCACAGCAAAATCCCAACCATTCGACTTATGACTGTACAATATTCGTGCAAAGAAAAATTTCGTTTTGCGAGGTTTTTAATTGATTTACAGCCACAGAAAACAACATTTCTATTCATTGTTTTTCTATAAAAATGAAAAAAAAAATCGGAACATTTAGTACAGATTTATAGTTTTAACAAAATCGATATAAATATATAACATATTACTTACAACTTGATTACATCGTTATTTTCTAACAACGATATTGCTTGTGCTTAAAATAATCTCAGCTTGAGTTTAATCATTTTCCCCTTAGAATAGACTGGGTGTATCTGACCCAGGACCGCATTAACCCGCAGTTGCGTCAGGGCCCCAAGCAGCGAGGGGACCTACTGATGATCCAGACCGTCATTTTAACACTTTCTTTTTTCGATAAATCTTCATATTTTATCTGTTATTTGTTCTATTCTTATTCAATACAGACTAAATCAATTTGACCGACCTCGTAACCACCATAAAAATACAAAATAAATCAAAATTACAATTTTTTTTATAGAATTATTTCAGATTGTATAACTGGAAACAACATGTCTTTACACTAAATAGTTTAAAACATCTTAACCTTATACAACTGTTAATAATTAAATTTTAATGCATTTTGGACTGTGATAGAAACTGTGGATTCAAAGTTAAACAATGATTCAGAAAATGAAGTACGATATTAGCGGGAGATATTGCGTCGAGCTGTTGAATATCTAAAATATTTGTGGGGAAGAGGATTATCACTTAGAGGAGATTGAAGATTTCAACAATGGAAACTTGCAATAGAATTTGTAGCTAAATTCGATCCATTCGTTGTAAGCACCTTGAAATGCGTGGAAATAAAGGCTGGGGATTTACCTCGTATTTATCCTCCATAGTTTATGAATAAATTATTATTTTAATAGCTAATAAAATTTATAAGACAATTGCTGATGAAATTCGCGATACTAAGTACTTTTCAATTATTGTAGATTCCTCACACGATGTCTCACACTCAGACCAGTTAGCTATAATATTGCAATGCGTGGACGAGGAAGGTGATGCACAGGAGCGTTTTGTCGGTTATGATTCTTCATGTGGGCATACAGGAAAATTAATGGCTGAAGTTGTCATAGAAAAATAAATAGGATGGGAATTGACATTCAAAATGCATGTAGGAAATTGTATGACAATGCAGCAAATATGTCCGATAAATACAATGGCCTACAAGTGCATCGCAAGAACATAAACCAATATATTTATTACATCCATTGTGCAGCACATTCATTAAATCTAGTAGGTGTTAATGCAGTGGAAAGTTGCGAATGTGCATCGAATATTTTAAATTTTCTTCAAACTCTGTACAATTTTTGTGCTTCTTCAACCAACTATTGGCAAAGCATTTGTAATGGCTTAAGAAGCGATGACGGGAGGCCAGTTACTCTTAAGAACCTCAGTGGAACAAAATGGTCAGCCAGATAAGTTTCAACAAAAATTCTGTATGAAAACTACAACAGAATTTATACCAACCTTGAAGATTTATCTAAGGATATTGATGCAGGGCAAACAGTAAGAAATGAAACTACTGCTTTGATGAATAAAATGAGAACGTTACATATTGCTTTCATGACAGTGTTTTGGTATAAAATTCTTCGAAGATTTGATGCTTCAAGAAAAGAGCCTTAATTTGTCTACTGCTGTAAAGCTTATCAGTTCACTGAAGGAATATGTAAATTCACTATGTGAAGAATTTGATAGAATCGAAATTCAAGCTCATAAGCTTTCAAATATAGTAGAACAGCTTAGGAGTGAGATTTATAGAAGGAGAAAAAGAAAACTGGCAAATGATGAGACTTCTGAAGGTGAAATTAGTTTATCTAGAACTCAGAAGTTTCGCGTAGAAAATTTTATACCGGTAGTTTACAAGTTACAAATGTGTTCGGAAAATCGGCTTGCTGCATATAAAGCGACAGAAATTATGTTTGGTTTTCTATCTAATTTCAAAAATTTAAATAAGACTGAAATTTTTGCTGCAGGTAAAAGACTGGGAGACATATACTCTCCAGATCTAGATAACTCTTTTTCCCGATGAAATGATACAGTTTGCGAAATTTGTTGATAGTGAAACACCATCCGTCCAACAATGCAATCAGAGAAAACAAACTCGAATCTGTTTTTCCTAATGTTGACGTGCCATTAAGAATATACCTGTGCCTACCCGCAACGAATTACAGTGCAGAGAGAGCTTTTTCGAAAATGGCTAGAGTAAAAAATGAATTGCGTGCTTCGATGTTAAATGAGCGCTTTAAATGCCCTTTACTTGCTCACGATAGAAAGGACATTGCTAATGCAAATAGATTAAAAAGATGTAATTAGAGATTTCGCTTCTGCCAAAGCAAGGAAAAAAAATATTTTAAAGTAATGTTTTGGGATGCTTCCGTAATGTTTTACAATAACTATATTGTTGTTTATGTACCTAATTCATTCTTACTTGCCATGTTGTACAAGTAAATAATTATTATTATAATCGTTGAATTTTACTATATCATCTTTAAAAGTTCGATGTATCATATTCTAATTTACTTCTAACAATTAGCTCATATTCTGTAATTAACTTAATATGTATTAATTATAATTAACTTCAAATTTGCTTGTACCCTATTCAAGGAGCCTCGAAAAATAAGTACGCCAGGGCCTCAAACTACCTTAATGCGGACTTGACCAATAATATTATCACCTAAACCTTCAGTATTTTGATTTTCCTACTAAATTATCGATAATAAAGACCATTTTCTCATACAGTTCTTCTACTGTGGTTGTTAACAATCAGTAGTTTTTCTTAGAGTTTATTAACAATGTTTTTTACTAACCTTTTAATTATAAACAATTTCGTCTCTTATAGCTTAATAACATTGTATTTCTACTAGACAATTATTGATCAATTATGTTATTAACACTCCAAGCTGAGCTTCATGTAGGAAGATCCAAGATTTGAGCTGCAGTATGCCACTGAACACACTCCACAGTTTCAGCTGTGGGAGCGTTATAACCATGACAGTAAACTTTGCTATTTGGTTAAGAGTAATCGCGTAGGTAGGTGATCCTACTGATTTGTATCCTCCTCTCAATGGGTCCAAACTCGGGATGCACATGTCTGAACTTCGATGTTCAAGTGAGGAACATGGACCCAAGTCAGATAAGTATATTTTTTTTATTTCCTAATTAACATTAACTTCCGATCAGAGCAAGCTACCTACTTAAAGCAAAACTAGAAATCAAACCTGGTAATCAATGTAGCTAACTAAATATACTTTTATTGCATTCTTACTTATGGAGATTAGAATTTCTTGTTTCATCAGTTGGGTACCCTCGCTGTTAGCATCATTTTTGGACGTAATACTAATAATATCTCGTTAGGCTTAGCCAGCTTAGGAGATTCAGGTTGATCCTAAGTACATATATTAAGCTAACAGTGCAAAACAATCTACGTTATAAAATTATAGTATTGACACATAAAATTAAAATGTGTAAAATTAGATACATTAAACACTCTAACCAATAGTGTTAATACAAGAACACTGAAACACGATTTAATATTCTTTGAACAACATAGCATAGGCATTTGACGTAGATTTATGCTACAGCACATATACGAATACTTAACTTTTTTTTTCAAATGTATACACTGTTCACACCAAAAATATGAGTGGGGTTAGCTTAAACATATATCACATATCAATAACTATAACTTGATAACATATATTATTAGGCGCACTACATTGATCAATAAATTCTTTAATTTTGGTAAATTCATTTCTGATCAAATGTAAAATGCACTGTTTAACCAAAGCATCAGAAATTAAAGTATAGTATAATTTAATTTTCTCTTCTTTTTTTATTGCTTTCTACAGAAGGGTGTAATAAAAAATATCGTTATGTTTTTAGTTTATTCATATTTAAGTTAGTTATATGTGATGACTATTTCGAAACTTTTGTTGCATTGTAAAGTTTTACGAATGTCTTGTTTTGATGTAATTGAACAAAAGGAGTAGTATTAACATGCTTCAGGCAAGAACAAGGGCTCAGTTTGAAAGTACAAATCAATTTGGAAATTTCTGCGCCTATCTTCACAAGCGGGTGAAGCAGCAATAATCAATACGGAACATAATCGAGAAGAACCTTTTGCACTTGACAGATGTCTTCCATCTTTAATTTTCACACTACGATAAAAACATCAACAGATCGTTTCATAATCTTTCAGTAAATTTTCTTTTATCCACGTGTTTTTTATATCGTGCATGTTCCATAACTCAGCTATTTATGTTTGTTTGATGTTAAATACAAAGCTATACACTGGGCTATCTGTGCTCTGCCCACCACGGATATCGAAACCCGATTTCTAGCGTCGTAAGTCCGCAGACATGCCGCTGTACCACTGGGAGGCGAATTGTTTATGAATTTTTTTATAAACCGTTTTCTACTACATTTTTAATATTATTTTTTACTAGCAGCGTTACCTGGCGTTGCCCGGGTTTTTGAGGGGAAAAAAAACCTACTTTCTCTGTTTCCCTGTTTCATATTTCGATAAGTAAACAATATTTTGTGAATTTATGAAAAAAAAAAACAATCTTAGGTTTGATTATGGAAAATAAACTACGAACCTGTTTTACATTAGGACTTCCTTATGAACGATCTGTTCTTGTTTTTCTTTCACTGGCAAGGATAAATAGGCCCTTATTGTTCCCCATTCTTGAGCATCCAACGTAGAGTTGTCTATGTGAGAAACATGGTGACGTCAGTTCAAGTTCCACTACTTTCAGAGACAGGCCCTGTGCTTTGTTGATTGACATGGCAAAGCTTAATTTGACTGGAGACTGCAGGCGTTTGAATTCGAAGGGGAGATCGGTTGGAAGGAATAGGATACACGGGATGAAAACATATTCCCCTTTGTTGTTCCCAGTAATAATTTTATTTTATATGCTAGGCCTACTGTTTGCTTTTTCACACACAACATTCTAATTGTGCATACATTTCTTTTGTGTGTGAGGTTAAATATATGATGTGTAATTCATAATCTATAACTAAATAGGCCTATCGTTTCTAATGATAATAAAAAATATATATATATACAATTTCCAGGTTCAACTCATCTTACACCTCATGCAAGCACTTTACCAGTTACGCTGACTTGACTTTAATATTATTGTATGCAATAAGCATTATAATTTAAGCCTTAATCTTTTCACGTAGTCTATTGTTGCGTCAGCGAATCACATGACTACTGTGACGCCACGTTTCTAGAACAGTCCTGTACTTTGGCGAATGCTCTAGTATTTACTAGATATAGGGTAGTCGGGTATATAAAAGAGGGGGACAACGTGACGGGGGAGTAGAATGTAATGTGTGTGTAGACAGTGAGTAATTGAACTGCAGTCACAGGTATTG
>NW_013668696.1:0-1907 GCF_000517525.1 Limulus polyphemus
GAATCGCTCGTACTACGAATTTTTACTCGTAGTACGAGTCAAAAATTTTTGTCAATGACTGCTCGTAAAGCGAATTACTCGTATAATGAGGCACTCGTACTACGAGGTTCTACTGTAATTGAATGTTATGCTACTATTTACAAAAATAAAATTGAAATCCAATAAAGAATATAAGTTTTCTATAATTTTTTCCATTCACAAATGTGATTTTGCCCCCAGGATAAGACAAAATGGGCTCCGGCAGGTAAGGGGGTTAATGATGTACTCATTTGATTCTGATATGTTCATCACTGTTTTGCCTGTGTCAAATTTCTTCAAAACTTCCATTTTTACATCAATGGTAAGTGCTTTCCTCTGCTTTTTCAAACCACTTGCAGCAGCTTCACATTTCTTTTTTAACTCATTGTAACTGATAAAAATGTTTGGAGAAACTGTATGCATATCACAAGGCAACCACAAATAGACAGGTGAAAAATAATAAGAGAAATACAATATTGTGTGTAGAAATTAGTGATAAAAACAGTAAAAGGAACGAAATGTCAGAAGTCTGAAATCAGAGAAACTAGTTTCGACACAATCGTGTGTTCTTTAGTCTCATATGTTGTCTTCTTGCAGGAAAAAACTGGTCAGCAAATGCTTTTATGACCAATGTTCTTGGAATTCCCTTAAAGACATAGTAGGTCAGGCTTAAAGTGACCTTTGGTGGTGTTGAAGTTGGGCAGGCTTTTGATGCTTCTTCTTTTTATTTAGTTATCTGTTTTGTATAAGATTCTTGTTGATTTTCAATTGATTTGATATCCAGAATCTCTCATATGAAGAAAAATTGTATTTTATTTATTTGCATATTTTACATCTTTTTTTATGTTCAGAAACTCTTGTGCCAACACTTCTTCCAGTTTCGCCTACATAACCGTTCTCACACGATTGGCATGATTGTTTCGAGGGGTAATTGTTTGTTTATTTCACTTTTTTTATATTTTTAAACTTTTTTGTATTTAAAATTCCAGTAACTCCAAATTGTGAAGTTAGTTATAGTAATTCTAATACTAAAAAATTAATTGCATAACTCCAAATCTGCATTATAGCAAGTATACCTGTACTGAACTTATTGAACAGATATTCTGTAAATGTATTAAAAATTATAATTACTTACTTTGAAGTAACTACTCTGAACAAAGTAGTTCATTGGGAAAAAAAAAGTACATGTATGTTACAATATAACCTGTGATGTGTATCATAGATTTCAGAAGCAGTACATGATGTGCTAAAATACAGAAACAACTATACTGGATTTTGATCAACAACTATATACTGAACAGATATTCCATATTTGTATTATAAATTATGAGTGGCATATGCATTTCATTACAAAAATATAAGGTATATCAGCTTTAAGCAAAGTTGAAAGAGAATATTTTTTTATCATCATAACACTAGCCCCATCTGCAGCAAAACCAATCATATTTGCCTTGTATGGTATATCTGAAGCATTGTTATTTGTTCATATAGATTAGTAACTGTAGCATTGCTGACAGGTATTAATGTTAAGAATGAACCTTGAACACCCACACTATTCAAAACTCTGACAACAAGGGCTGAATGTTTGATACAGCTCCTATCTGTTGACTCATCAACAATGAGAGAAAACGACGGAGTTTTTTAAGTGGACATGCAAATTTTCACGAATTTCACTACCTAACGCATTTTTTACAATACAGGTACGCTTACTTCTCCCACATTTCATTTGCTTTGCAATCTCCTAGTCAGAACATACAGACTGGATTAATGCTTTGCAATCTCCGAGTCAGAACATACAGACTGGATTAATGCTTTGCAATCTCCGAGCCAGAACATACAGACTGGATTAATGCTTTGCAATCTCCGAATCAGAACATACAGACCGGATT
>NW_013668696.1:2305-2927 GCF_000517525.1 Limulus polyphemus
TTGCAATCTCCAAGTCAGGACATACAGACTGGATTAATGCTTTGCAATCTCCAAGTCAGGACATACAGACTGGATTAATGCTTTGCAATCTCTGAGTCAGAACATACAGACTGGATTAAGGGAACCATATGATCAGTAACAATGAATGGAAGATTGTGCTCACTTATGAATGCTGCAAGCTTTATTTCACCTTCATTTAACATTCTTTTTTGTCTATTATGCCCACTTGTACTTGGCATATCGAAAACACAACATTCTTTACCAAGTTCACAGACTTTGTATGTTTAATTCTAGCAGCATGCTTTTCTAATTCTGATTTTCCTGCTTTACCATCTGTTTTGCAAGCTTTGCAGTGAAAATACAGAGGGCCCTTATTACTTGTATTCATCCAATTTTTAAATTTAGGATCATTTTTCCATTTGTCGATATATTTTTGATTATAGAATACACATTTTTGTTTTGAAGGAGGAGACTCGCTTCTGCCACCGTTAGGTTTAGTGGCACTAGACCTATTGCAATCCATACTTAATTCAGCTTAAGAACCTAAATATAGTAAATATTATTAAGATTAATGAAGCACATAAGAGACAACACAATAATATTTAAATTTAGGCTTAAACTT
>NW_013668696.1:3497-5178 GCF_000517525.1 Limulus polyphemus
CATGTTCCTAATAATAAAAATAAAATTTAGTATCAGTGTCTGCTATAATATTTACCTAAATGAGTAATTAATTATATCATTATAAATTTGTAGAAATGAATAAAAACTCTATAACCCAAGTGCTTTCGAAAGGTGGACCTTTCATCTTCAGTTTGCCCCAGAAAAAGAAAGGTCCACCTTTCAAAAGCACTTGGGTTATAGGGTTTTTATTCATTTATATCAAGACTCCATAAACCTACGTGTTTTTCTGACATAATAATTATAAATTTGTAGAAATGAATAAAAACTCTATAACCCAAGTGCTTTCGAAAGGTGGACCTTTCATCTTCAGTTTGCCCCAGAAAAAGAAAGGTCCACCTTTCAAAAGCACTTGGGTTATAGGGTTTTTATTCATTTATATCAAGACTCCATAAACCTACGTGTTTTTCTGACATAATAATTATAAATTTGTAGAAATGAATAAAAACTCTATAACCCAAGTGCTTTCGAAAGGTGGACCTTTCATCTTCAGTTTGCCCCAGAAAAAGAAAGGTCCACCTTTCAAAAGCACTTGGGTTATAGGGTTTTTATTCATTTATATCAAGACTCCATAAACCTACGTGTTTTTCTGACATAATAATTATAAATTTGTATTTATGATTTGAGAGTATTTTCTCTGTTGATTAATTTTTTCCCTAGATTTACATCAGATTCATAAAAATATCCCTGTAGCTGGCAACTCTGGTTGGCAAATAAATGTGCTGAAAGTGAAAGGGGAAGTATGATTTTATAAGAATGTGCTCATGTAACATCTTTGTACACCTATACCATTAAATTACAAACACCTCAACTGGATGACCAGTACTCAAACACCTGCAATGTTTATTGGATCAGTCCGACTCTGAACAATATAATAAATGTCTTCACAGATTCCATTTGCAATCTTATTACTTTTGAAAATTTCTGTTGTAAACACTGTAGGATACATAAGCTGATAAACCCAATATTGTGTTATCAGAGTAGGAGGCATGTTGCCTTACTGCTTTGCACATGCCTTGTTGCTCTTGAGAGTATCATATTACAGTGTTATGTAAACAGTCTAATAACACAAGTGGTGATTTATTGCTTTATTTTCATGGGGTTTCTACTTTAGTTGTTGACAGTAAAATAAACACAGAAAATATATGTAATATGTTTAGCAGTTAAAACTCTCAAGAGAAGTACTTTGAAATTTCATGATCAATAATGAAGAAAGAAGGACACAGCTGCTCATTTTATTTCTGATTTTACAACTTTTCATTATACTTTGATTTGTCTACAGGCTGAAGAATTAAGTGTATCGTTTAGATAAAAATATAAAGTTTTACTGAAAAAAAGTTTTATATGTATTTTAGGAGGTTTTAGAGATTACACAAATTAATTTGAGATTCTTGAGACAGTGGCACAGCAGTATGTCTGCAGACTTACAATGATAGAAACTGGGTTTTGATACCTGTAGTGGGCGGAGCATAGATAGCTCATTGTAAAAACATTTCTTTAAAATATTTTTTGTGTGCAAAAGGTTTGTAATGTTTATTAAAAGTCTGCCAAATGTTGTGAAGACACACTTAATATATTAAAAGTTAGTAGTGTCTAAACTATAATGAGTACAAAGATGTCATATGGACAGTCAAAACGACCGAATCCATATCGATATTTATTA
>NW_013668696.1:6077-9121 GCF_000517525.1 Limulus polyphemus
TGGTCTTCGTGCAGGTGTATTGTTTTCTGGCACCTGCTTGGCTGTTCTCTCATGATTCCAAGACGATTGAACATGGGCAAGGTTTTCTACCCATTCTTGTGTCACGATTTCGATCTCCTGCCATACCGGTTCAGTGAGTCCCTTCTGATCTCTCAGGTGATCAAGGTACGAGCAGAACTTAGAGTCAGGGTCAGGAAAAGAATGCATTCCTTCCCAGTCCAACTCCTCATACTCCCCGACCTGCTCAACAGGCCCTGCACGACTCTGAGTGGTGGGTGTACCATGTATGTTAGAAGACCATATCCTGTGCAAATCCCGGCTCTTGTCCGAGACCTGTTTGGAAGTCTTACCAGGTAGATGTCCCACACAGAAGACATTAATGTTCTTTTGGCCCGAATACACTACTTCCACTTCACGGAGGGTTCGTGTTTCTTCCTCGGACCACACTACCTGGCGAGGGTGTGCTGGCGGCGTCCTGACTATCAGAGAATGAATGCGTTCAGCATTCCTTGAACAAGGATGCTTATGTTGCGAAAACCCTGATTTGGTCTTAAAACTATCGCTGCAGAGATCACACGAGAAATTGCTCAAGTTTGCCGCCAGGGACATTTCGGAATGTGACAGGCTATTGCGTGATGATTGCCATCACTTTTACCTCAATATGAGCAGCATGCCTGAGTTTCTGAATTGTGGAAGTTTGCCTGATGGACTGCAACCTTTGAGTATGCCAAGAACTTTATGGAACATAGGTCACATGCCACCTTTCTGAAGGGCAGATGCACCGTTACCAGTGAGCCTACCCGTTCAAACCTACCCTCAGTTATGCATGATAACTGGTTCTCTACAGACAGGTTGCAGTTGTCTGTAGGAGGCAGACATTCGCCCTCAGTCACGTTCGATGACTGGATACTTACAGACAAGCTGTCTGAAGCTCTAGGCGTAGCCGAACAGATGTTCATCAATTCCTCTGTTTCAAAGTTATCTTTAATTCTGCCCTCAGTCACGCTCGATGACTGGATACTTACAGGCGAGCTGCCTGAAGCTCTAGGCATAGCCAAATAGATGTTTGTCAGTTTTTCAATTTCAAACTTAGTTTGTCTTAGATCGGTATTTATGTCATAAATCGGGTAATTGTCCACCGACGTGGACTCGTCACAAATTGCCTCGCGCGGGGAGGCATTATTAAATAAGCCGTCCACTGAGTGGTTTGGCACCTACCGCCCCAGATAGGTAGTGAACTAGTTGCACCGGGTACACCTTGGGTATGTGAGCCGGTGGTGGAATAGGTATTTCTCAATTCCTCTATTCCAGACGTTTGGAGTCCTTCAACACCAGGGAATCGCTCGGAAGCTACCATCCCCAGTTGGTGCCAAGTAGCTCGGGTTTGGCCGCTGCCCTGGCACCCCACAGACACGAAACCATAGCTTTTATTTCTTTTAAATGTGCCCATATACAATAAACGGTCTACTTTGATAGGGCCGACCGGTTCCCAATAAAATGCAAATACAGGGTAGGGTTGCAAACCCCTACTGGGTACCCAATAGCTGATGGGGCTGGTAAGTTCCCATCACAGTTTAGGGTTTTCCTTCCCATCCAGGAGATAGCTTTTCCTGCCTTAGGTTTTTAGTGTTCTCTTTCACGGGTTGGAGGTTTTGGTTACAGGACTTACCTGTATCCAGCCGTATCATGAGGAGGTACCTCCAAAGAATAGTTTGTGCAATGTTTATGACTCAAATGGTCGGTTCCGCCCCATCCTAGGATAGTTTGGGTCTCCTCCCATTAAGAGTTATAGAATTCCACTCTCGATATTTCTTATTACCCAATTTAACGTCGGGGTCGACGCTACCGATAGATGCCCTTCGGGTTGTAATCATTACAGATTACACACAGATTCCTCAATCTAGCTAGCCTCAGCAGCGTGCCAGCAGAAATCATTGGGGAAAGAGATAATTTATGGTGCAAGCCTCTCTAGATATTTTTCATTGTTTGACTTCCACAACAGGTCCAGTGTGAAGAGGATGGTACGCCTACACAAGAACTCTTCAAAATATTTGGACCGGATGTTTAGGTCGGCCAGCACTTCCGTGTTTTCAGGAAACCAGGCACCCATAGGAAATCCATGAAAGACAACGGAGGTAGCCCCTGTTAGATCTTTTATTTGTGGGGTCAAACATTCGTATCTTCTAACTTTAGAAGCATAAGCTTCTCTTAACGTATCATTCGAAATTTCATAGTGAACCGTCACGTCAACAACCACTGCTTTATCATCACGATGGAAGATCAGATCAGGTCACTGATGTTCACCATTGTCTGTAACCAAGGTAGGCTCTTGCAGAATCTTCCAGCCTTTAAAGCTGGCCTCGGCGATCAAGTGCTCACAGATCTTGTTGTGACGCCTTATTCTCGTCGACTTCAATTTCGGGCATTGACCACTTAGAACATAGGGTCTCCCTCATTGATGTGCAACCCCGACACTTGGCAGAATTTGTGTTGTTAGATAGATTCCCTCTGCTGAGGGCCTCTTTGGTAGGGTATACGTTAGCTCTGATTGCCAGACACTTCACCCAGTGGTGTGGCTTCATACCAACTGGCTTTGGCAACCAGTGGTTGGCAGATCTTGAGCCTTTGAAGAGCTCCACACCTTGCCCCATGAAAGGCCAACCTTTCCCAGTTTCTCCTTTCCATATCCCTCCATTTGGAATGATATGTTCCGGATCACTGGTCAGGCGTAGGGATCGGAAGCCCAGCCTTTCGAGCAATACCCTCGATGGCACCCACTAAACCCTCGATGTGACGAGGTTGATCGAGTGCACTAGTCTCAAATACGTTTTGATCTTTAGAAAAGGGACAAGAGTCTAATTTTACTACAGCTCAACCCCCGTCACAATGATGGGAGTATAGCAGGCCGTCAGCCATACAGGCAGTTAGATGACAGCTTGTTTGACCATGCTGTCTAGTTCCCTGAGTTCTTTCAGATTCAGATTGCCCAGCTCAAGTTGGTAAAATAGCCGTGGCAAAGCGTACTTACAGAGTATGTCGACCCT
>NW_013668696.1:10054-15901 GCF_000517525.1 Limulus polyphemus
TGGAGATAAGCAGGTTTGAGTTCTTTCTTATTAGCTATATAAATACACTTATTAATTATTTTAGTGTTGGTCTATATACAAGTTAATTTACTGGTTTTTGTAACCTACTTCCAATTTGAGTCTCAACATTACCCTCACAAATGGTTATTGTAGTACATAAGCTTCTATTCAACATTCAAGTGATTATTTGTAATTACGTTTTCCGTCCTATGAATATATTTAGTGTAGATTTATATTTTTACTTGTAATAACATGTAAAAGCAGTATTATCAAACTTTAAACTTGTATTTCATGTATTGTACAGATGAGACAAGGAGGACTACTTTATCAATTCTATTAACCTTCAAATGTGTCCATAATATTTCGCTGTATTAGCATTGCAGTCGACAACAGTGTTTCGTAAGACAGCTGAAGAAAAAATATTCGGTCGAATTTCATATAAAATATTGGTAAACTTAAGAGTGTGATAGCTATTTCACATAAAATATATAAAACAAATAGTTTGCTTTATTACTCTGAAAAAATAACAAGTAAATATAGTACCCGACTATAAAACTTATAAAGTATAATATCCAATGTTATAATGTTTCACTAGTTTAACAACTGTACCTGATGTTGCGAACTTAACCCTGTAAAACGTTGTAGCCATAAATATTATGCTCTGTGTATCCGATAATAGATATGTTTTACAGAGTACTTCTTTAATTATTTAGTAACCGACTAGTTTCAGCCTTTGGTCCACATAAAGTTATTGGCTTGGTCACTGTTTTAAAAAATCTCTCAGCGTTTAATAAGGTACAAGAAAATGAAGTGCTTTACGCACAGTAGATGCATGTCATTATTCATCATTAGATATATCTCCCTATGGGGATTTCGATAGCTGTATTTATCTTTTGTCGATTCGCTATATACGCAAACATAAACATTTGTTGTAGTTTGCTCGTTTTCACAATGCCTGTTGTGTTGTGCCTGACTGTACTAATATAGGGGAGGTATTGTGAAAAAAACAACAACACAGAGTTCAGTCTTTAGATCGCACTTTCTGACAACAGATTGTGAACAGAAACATGAACTCGTTAGTAAACAAGTTTGTTTTTAGTATGTATTCACAATATTGTAACGAATTTGTTATTATATATTTCTTTTATATATTTTATTTTGCAAGTTGTAGAACCATCCAGTTATATTATTCACAGAAGTTTTTGTCTCTTTTTTAATACTACCTTACACTTGAGAGAAATCAACTGGTCAACAGTGACCACCGACAACTTTCGGCTACTATAATTGAATAGGGGTGATTGTTTATCTCTCTTATAACGCACCCACGACTCCAAAATTCAGAGTACAATTTTATTTTTTTATGGAAACAGGACGCGAACCATAGACCCTCGTATCCACTGTATGGCACGATAACCACCAGGTCACACTTAGCTTGAAAACGGATGGAAAGCTTTCCTCAATTGTACAATTTGTGTTAGACGCCAATCGAATACTTATAATCTTAGCACTATCCAGGATGTTTATATGAGATGATAGTCATCGTTATGTCACCTCTGGCACAAGAAGATGCGAGAAAACATAATTGCCGGGTCAATTAAGCTTTATTGGTCAAGAATTGAACCTATACACGTGTTGGTTAATATTGTGTATGTTTCTGATAAAATCTAATTAGTGACGCGCATGAAGGAATTAACGAGTTTCCCACTGTCCCTATCTACTATCTAGCAAAACCACAGCCAAATAGTTTATGGTAACTAAATAATACCTGTCAAGCTCAACAGGGTCTTCTTTCCCCGCTTTTTGAGGTTACATGTGACGGCTTCCCGGCCATCTAGTATTTCCTCAGCCAGGCGCTTTCGCTGGAGGTCGTACATTCTCTGAAACCGTTTATAACGTTCCACACGATGGAGACGCCTTTTAAATGGTCTTGGTGCAGGTGTATTTCCAATCGTCTTGGAATCATGAGAGAACAATTAAGCAGGAGACAGAAAAACAAGAATGGGTAGAAAACCTTGCCCATGTTCAATCGTCTTGGAATCTGAGAGATCAGAAGGGACTCACTGAACCGGTATGGCAGGAGATCGAAATCGTGACTACGAGGAGTTGGACTGGGAAGGAATGCATCCTTTTCCCGACCCTGACTCTAAGTTCTGCTCGTACCTTGATCAGATCTACCTGGTAAGACTTCCAAACAGGTCTCGGACAAGCGCCGAGACTTGCACAGGATACGGTCTTCTAACGTACATGGTACACCCACCACTCAGAGTCGTGGAGATCCTGTTGAACAGGTCGAGGAGAAGAAACACGAACCCTCCGGGAAGTGGAAGTAGTGTATTCGGGCCAAAAGAACATTAATGTCCTCTGTGCGGGGCGTGCGTGACTGAGGGTGAATGTCTGCCTCCTACAGACAACTGCAACCCGTCTGTAGAGAACCAGTTACCGTGCGTAACTGAGGGTAGGTTTGAACGGGTAGGCTCACTGGTGACGGTGCGTCTGCCCTTCAGAAAGGTGGCATGTGACTTGTGTTCTAAAGAGTTCTTGACATATTCGAAGTTTGCAGTCCATCAGGCAAACTTCCACAATTCAGAAACTCAGGCATGCTGCACATATTGCGGTAAAAGTGATGGCAATCATCACGCTATAGCCTGTCACGTTCCGAAATGTCCCTGGCGGCGAACTGTTACGTTTGCTGCGAACTTAAGCAATTTCTTGTGTGATCTTTGCAATGATAGTTTTAAGACCAAATCAGGGCTTTCGCAACATAAGCGTCATAAGCATCCTTGTTCAAGGAATGCTGAACGCATCCTTTCTCTGGGAGTCAGGACGCCGTCGGCGCGCCCTCGCCAGGTAGTGTGGTCCGAAGAAACCTACCCTCAGTTACGCACGGTAACTGGTTCTCTACAGACGGGTTTCAGTTGTCTGTAGGAGGCAGACATTCACCCTCAGTCACGCACGATGACTGGATGCTTACAGACGAGCTGTCTGAAGCTCTAGGCGTGGCCCTTTCGTCAGTTTCGCCCTCAGTCACGCTCAATGACTGGATACTTACAGACGTGCTGTCTGAAGCTCTAGGCGTAGCTGAATAGATCTTTGCCAGCTTTTTATTTTGTCTCGAATCGGTATTTTGTTCACAAATCGGGTAATTGTCCACCGAAGTGGACTCGTCACAAATTGTCTCTCCTGGGAAGACATTAATAAACAAGCCGTCCACCTGAGTGGTTCGGCACCTACCGCCCCAGATAGGTTGTACTCTAGTTGCACCGGGTTCACCTTGGGTATGTGAGCCGGTGGTGGAATAGGTATTTCTCAATTCCTCTATTCTAGACGTTTGGAGTCCCTCATCACCAGGGAATCGCTCGGAAGCTACCATCCCCAGTTGGTACCAAGTAGCTCGGGTTTGGCCGCCGCCCTGGCACCCCACGGACACCAAACCATAGCTTTTTCCTTTATTATTGTACCCATATTAAATAAACGGTCTACTCTGATATAGGGCCGACAGGTTTCCTATAAAATGCAAATACAGGGTAGGGTTGCAAGTCCCTACCGGGTACCCAATAGCTGATGGGGCCAGTAAGTTCCCATCACGGTTTAGGGTTTTCCTTCCCATCCGGGAGATAGATTCTCCTGCCTTGGACATATAGTGGTTGGCGAGGCCACTATATGGGTTTTTAGTGTTCTCCTTCACGGGTTGGAGGTTTTGGTTACAGGACTTGCCTGTATCCAGCCGTACCACGAGGAGGTACCTCCAGAGGATGGTGTGGGCAATGCTTATGGCTCATATGGTCGGTTCCGCCCCATCCTAGGATAGTTTGGGTCTCCTCCCATTAAGAAAATTATAGAACTCCATTCTCTTAAGAGAGTCATAGTTACTCCCGCCGTTTACCCGCGCTTGGTTGAATTTCTTCATTTTGACATTCAGAGCACTGGGCAGAAATCACATTGCGTCAGCACCGTCCAATTGACAGAGTTAACCCAATTGCCACAGGCGCTCGAAGATTAAACAATCCTCCTTACCCCATGCGTGGCCTATGACTATGGGCTTAACTATGAGAAAACAGGAAATTAATGCAGACAAGATATGTAAATTTGAAAAGGTAAACTTGAGAGTAACGGTAAACAATAAAAAGTGAAGAGCAAAGTAAACTAAACTAAATGGCGATATTGGACAGATGGTCCATCAGGGCAGCTGAGATCTAAAAATCCTATGCCGAGAATTTAATGTAGGGGAAACGGGAGTACCCCGAGAAAACCGACTTTCACTAGTAACGACCAATCTGTTACCAGTGCCTGGTTAGCGAGAAGAAGTAAGTAGGGAATGCAAAGTGAAGTCTGGTGCTGGGGGTTGATAAGTTGTGGAGTCTCCTGATGTTTGACATGGTTTTATTGTGAAACAGGTTCCAGTTCCAGGAAGGTGGTAAAGGTGAGGAGTCCTCGGTGTCGTTGGTGAGTGGGCGGAAGGCACGGAAAGGTTAGGTAGAGATCGGGGGAGGTGTCAATTACTAAGGCGTTCGGTGAGATTGATGACGATGATGTAGAAAGTGGCTTGGGGCTGAGAGGCATCATTGGTAACTGTGAAGACTTGCGACTGGGTCTGGTGCTTTTTTCCTCCTAGTAGTGGTGGTTTGGGTTTACATGTCTTCTGATTCAGGAGTGGGTGAAGTTTGAGTAGCTATTGTAATAGGATGGGCGGTAGAGTACTGGTTGGCGGTGGTTTTCTTTTGGGTGTTTAGAAACGTGGACTTGGGGGGTTAGGAAAGTTATGGGGTGGGTGAGGCTAAAGGTAATGTTTTTATGCCTTAAAATGATGATAATCAAGGTAGCAGCCGTGGGTGAGGATGGAATCTGCTGTTGATTTGGAAGTTGTGACAACTTTCATGAACGTGGAGGGTGAACCTGTTTTTTTTGATGGGATACAGTGGACTGCGTGGATCGTAGAGTTGGTTGTAATTTCATGTCCTTGATGAATTTTTTCTGGCGTAAAGGGTAAATGGACGTTCCTGAGAAATATTGTGTGGAGACTGGCATTGCTTTTGGGGGTTGGCAAGTGACGGGAGGGTTTGAAGACCAAGGGTGGCGAAAGTAGTGGAAGTCCTCGAGTGACTTAGGCTGGAGGAGTATATCGCCCATTCGTAGACATCAGGTTCGTTCAGGAAATACTCAGGCTTGTAGCGGCGGATGAAGTTAGCAGTGTCCCGCGGCGAGAAGTCGAGCGGTATACTGTCGATGATTAACAGTGGCGTAAGGTATGAGACAGACTGCATACTGGAATGTATCAGGGTCGATAGTTAGCGAGAGAATGATCGTGAATCGATCGTCTTCCTTGTTAATAGTTTTTCGTTCGTTTCTGGCAGTTATTTTGATTTAAAAATAATTATCTCTTAGGAAATAATTACTAATCAAGGGTGCAATCCTCCTTCACTCTGCTCGAGGCATAAGGTGAGGTTTCAATTAATGGTCAGCGGATTAATGAGCCGTATGGCAGAAAAACATGAAGCAAACGATCCTTTACGGGGCCTGGCAGGGATCAGTGGATCCAAGTGCCTAGGCTGGGATCTATAGGTCCAATGCAAAAAAATTTGATGTGGGGGGGAATAGAAGCCTGACTAGTGCCCAGGTGAAGATCTATTGACGGGTTGAAGACCTGGAAAGATACTGAACAGTGAAATGGTTATGCAAAGAACATAATATGTTATAAGTAGTTATGTTGATCATGGAGGTGTGGTAGTGGTGTTGTGTATCATGTTATAGTGGGGATAGGTATTTACTCCAGTGGTTTGGGGGTGGCGGCTAATTTTAAGAAATTCAGCTGTGAGTGTAATTTCGGTGGGTGGTCTTTTTTGTAGTATT
>NW_013668696.1:15974-22109 GCF_000517525.1 Limulus polyphemus
TTAGAAACGTGGGCTTGGGGGGGTTAGGAAAGTTATGGGGTGGGTGAGACTAAAGGTAATGTTTTTATGCCTTAAAGTGATGATAATCAAGGTAGCAGCCGTGGGTGAGGAGTCCTCGGTGTCGTTGGTGAGTGGGCGGAAGGCACGGAAAGGTTAGGTAGAGATCGGGGGAGGTGTCAATTACTAAGGCGTTCGGTGAGATTGATGACGATGATGTAGAAAGTGGCTTGGGGCTGAGAGACGTCATTGGTAACTGTGAAGACTTGCGACTGGGTCTGGTGCTTTTTTCCTTTTAGTAGTGGTGGTTTGGGTTTACATGTCTTCTGATTCAGGAGTGGGTGAAGTTTGAGTAGCTATTGTAATAGGATGGGCGGTAGAGTACTGGTTGGCGGTGGTTTTCTTTTGGGTGTTTAGAAACGTGGGCTTGGGGGGTTAGGAAAGTTATGGGGTGGGTGAGGCTAAAGGTAATGTTTTTATGCCTTAAAGTGATGATAATCAAGGTAGCAGCCGTGGGTGAGGATGGAATCTGCTGTTGATTTGGAAGTTGTGACAACTTTCATGAACGTGGAGAGTGAACCTGGACTGCGTGGATCGTAGAGTTGGTTGTAATTTCATGTCCTTGATGAATTTTTTCTGGCGTAAAGGGTAAATGGACGTTCCTGAGAAATATTGTGTGGAGACTGGCATTGCTTTTGGGGGTTGGCAAGTGACGGGAGGGTTTGAAGACCAAGGGTAGCAAAAGTAGTGGAAGTCTTCGAGTGACTTAGGCTGGAGGAGTATATCGCCCATTCGTAGACATCAGGTTCGTTCAGGAAAACCAACTTTCACTGGTCGTGACCGAATAGAAGCCTGACTAGTGCCCAGGTGAAGATCTATTGACGGGTTGAAGACCTGCAAAAAATCCTGAACAGTGAAATGGTTATGCAAAGAACATAATATGTTATAAGTAGTTATGTTGATCATGGAGGTGTGGTAGTGGTGTTGTGTATCATGTTATATGGGGATAGGTATTTACTCCATGGTTTGGGGGTGGCGGCAATTTTATGAAATTCAGCTGTGAGTGAATTTCGGTGGGTGGCTTTTTTGTAGTATTTGACGGCGAGTTTAGAAATGCGGTCTTGTATAGTGTGTAGTGATGTGGGTTTTTCAACGTAGCACGCGTGTGTGTAGTGAGGGAGGCGGTAGGCTAGACGTATTACTTTGTTTTGTAGTTTTTATACATGATTATTTGTGGTCTGCATCTGTGGGCGTGGTGACTAATTTTGTGGAGGTAAGCTATTCTTGTTTTAATTTTCTTCCTTAAAATGTGTATGCCAAATTAATTAAGTCTTTTGTTTAATCTTTGGTAGAGTATGATTGCCTGGGTTTTAGTGGGGTTAAGTATTATCCTCCATTTGTTGCACCACTTTGTGATTTTGTCAAGGGCTGTTTGAATTTTCTTTGCCACTAGTGGAGGGTCCCAGGAGGTGCTCCATAGGGCTATATCATTGGCGTATTGTGAGGCATGCGTGAGAGGCGCGGTTGGCTGTGGTAGGTCGTTAGCAAAGAGTGTATACAGCAGAGTGCTTAAGACACGCGATACGCCTGTGTTAAACGTGATGGGTTGTGAGACTGAAGTGTTGATTTTAACTTGTGCAGGTCTATTGTATAAGAGGTTAGAAATCCATTTTGCGAATGTTGTGGGTATTTTGTGCTTTATTAATTTGTACTTAAGTCCGTTGTGCCAGACAGTGTCAAAAGCTTTCTGTACATTTAAGAATGTGGCAATAGTGGCCTGTAGCTTATTAAATCCTGTAAACGTGGTTTCAATTAGTCGAACGAGGTGGTCTGCAGTCTGTCTGTTTTTGTGTCCTGCATTCTGGATGTGTGATAATGTATTGTTGTTTTCTAGCATCCATAATAACTTTGTCGTTATAATTTTCTCTAGAAGTTTGCCAGTGCAGTTAATTAAGCTTATGGGTCTGAAATCACTTGGATTTAATAATTGGGTGCCTTTTTTGGGGATAACCGTGATGAGAGCTGACTTCCATGCATTGGGGAGATAACCTGAGAAAAGAGATAGATTGTATAAGTTAGTGAGATTTGTCAGAAGTTTGGGGGATACGTTATTTAGTTGGGGATTTTGTCATCACCGGGAGTTTTATTTTTGAGATTTTTCAGGTGAATTTTAACTTCCGGTGTGGTTATAGGGGTAGATATATCTTGAGGTGAACTCGGAGTGTGTTGACTGGAACAGAGGTGGAAAAGAAAGCAGTGTTAGCATTGATAAAGGAGTTGATCTTGTCCTGGTGTTTACTACTGAATCTGGCATCCTGTGGGTAACAAATGTTTTCTCGAAATAGTGCCCAAAAAGTTCTGTTTTTTGTTTATCAGTAGAGGCTGTGAGATTTTCATGTTATATTGCCAGTATCATTATTTTCACAGCATATGCTTTTAAAAGTTTTCCAAAAGGTAGAAATGTCTGGTTATCGAGCTTGTTGCAAAAGTAGTTTCAATTGTCTTGTTGTTGAATTTTAATTAGCTTTTCTATTTTGTTTTTGACAGAGTTGAGTTGGGTTTTTATAGCAGGGTTTCTGGTGTTAATGAATTCTTTACGGAGCTTGCATCTGGATAGAATGAGTTTATGTATTTCGGGAGTTAATGACCAATGGTTGGGCGTAGTTTTAGTGTAATTTTGTGGAACTAACTTAACAGTGGTTTTGCTTATGGCGTGTGTGATATTTTGGTAGTAATACTTGATATCCTCTGTGGAGTTAGCATACGTTACGGGGTCAGGTAAATTGTTGTCTAAATATTGATTGAATATGGTCCAGTTAACTTTCTTAAAATTGGGGATGTTTGAATGATGCTGGACTTGACTGTTAGGTATTGACCAATTAGTGTTACTGATTTTAAATGAAAGAGGATTATGGTCTCCTCCGATATTTTCATGTACTTCAAAATTACTAGTGAGACGTACTATTGATGGTGGGACTATTGCGATGTCAGTGATGCTTTGTGTTCCGTTATGGTGTATGTGGGGGTAGGAGAGTTGTCATTAATAAGTTAGGTTATGTAGTCTTGTAAAGTTAGCGATAATCCTAACGGAAGTGTTTGTGGTGTATCCTTGAAGTTAGGGGTGCGAAGCATTGAGGTCTCCGAAGATAATGACATTGTTAAAATTTGACATGATAGTATTTAGAAATGTGATGTCAGGAGTTGAATGGGGTGGCATGTAAATGGCTAGGAGTGTGAAATCAGGTAGGGACGGAGTTTTGATTTTACAAAGAATGTGTTCGTGATAAGTAGGAGTGTTGTGGTTAATGAGAGTTAAATGGAGATTATGATTGTATAATAATGCAATACCTCTAGTGTGTGTACTTTCAGGTTTAGAAATGATTTTGTAGTTAGGAAGAAGAAGGCGGATTTTAGAGTTACTATTTAGTAAACTCGTTAATAGTTATTACTGAGGCGTTTATTTCGTTACTTAGATCTAGTAGTTCATATTTCTTATAGTTGAGACCGTCTTGTATATTAACTTGCAATAAAGTCAAATACTTTAGTGACTTACCTATGAACAATAATCAGGGCACCTACTTGAGATTTGTTCATTGATTGATTCTGGAGTAATTCCTCGAACCTTGAGATGGTGACGGGCTGCGTGGGACATGTTGCTCAGGAATGTAGCCTTGTCGTCTTCTGGGTTGGCAGCTGCAAGTATTACATCGATGATGGAGGTGATGAGGCCAGCTGGGTGGTGAACATGCCAGTTAGTTGAAGGTGAATGTAGTTCCTGTGTTGGTTGAACTTGGTGCTTGGTAACTGAGGCAAAGATGAGGGGAGGCTGGGGGTCTAGGTTGGTCAGGGACACTAGTGCTGAATTTGGGTCGTTCAGGTAGGGGTGGGAAATGTTGGCTCGTGAAAGGTGCGGGAGGACTGGGTGTAAGTGAAACCAGCTTAGCCCTGATACCCGCTATGAACTGGAACTTCGGGCATCCACGGTAGCAGGGTGCATGTTGTCCACCACAGCTGCTACATTTGGTTTTGGCTCTATCCTCTGGGCAATCGCTGACTTGATGTTCACCGACACGTCTTACACATCGGGGTTTGGCGGTGCAGGCAGTTCTGGTGTGGTCCAATCGTTGGCAATTGAAACACTGGAAGACTGGGGAGGCTCGAGAAGTTTGGCTCTTCGACTTTAAGTTTTCTAAACCAAAGTGTGATGCCATCTTGGAAGAGTTGAGAAGCTTCATTGGTATCCGATAACGTGATTCGGATAAGTGGCATAGTTCGTGAGTTTTGGAAGATCTGATACGGGAGAAGTTAAGAAACTTCACTTCTCTGTATCAGAGTTCCTCATCAATCTCTTGGTCTGTAGTATCGAGCGGGATTCCATGGATGATAATGGTCTTCCGGGGCCCGTTGTCAGCCGGAACTTGGGGCTTGATGGGGCAACTGTTGAATGCATCTGTGGGCCATGGTTTTAGGAGAGTGAAATAGTCCTTGGGATACGTGCACTTGACAACTATGCCTCTTCTGGGGAATCGGCGGACATTGTTGAAACCAATGTTCGGGAAGATACGCCGTAGTTCAGCGACAACTTGAGGTTGTTTGAGGGCTGCAGGGATTCCTTCAATGATGATGGCACGTTGATGCGACGTCGCTTGTATAGGCATAGAGCTCTCCTGGGTTTCAGGGGCTGGGGAGTGGCGGGATGTACTGGATTTAGGTGAATTCTGCGAGGCAGCCATGACGGTAGAAATGGAGGATAAAGACGAGTCGAATTCTTCGCCGAAACTAATGGTGGCACGGGCAGCGGCTAACATATTGTATTGCTCCGAGGCAGAAAGTGGTTGACTCTGGGAGCGGGTATTAGGACAGTCTTTCTTCCTTCTCGTGTTAGTGCAGCTAACACTCATGGTGGATAAGCAGCACTAGCAAGAGCACTTCTGGTAGTTAGCCTAAACACAGGCTATATATGAAGTAAACTGCAGTTGTTTGTAGGTAGTCTAAAACACTATCAAATCTACTTTGTTTTAAAATTAGACACTTAGTCCTGATAAGGACTGTTTAAACACAGAGAAGAAAATACCCTAGAATGCGGACAGGCGAGAAAACACTTCTTTCCTCAGCGAAATCCAAACTGCAAATGATTGTTAATAGTTCTCTTTTACGTTGAATTACGTTCTATAACCAATAGAAAGCCAAAGTTTCATCTGTCAAATGGCGTATTATATTACATTGTGTTCTGAACAGATAATTGTCAATTTCATTTGTAGTTCAAGCTTAGTTCCCATGGGAAAGATGACTAGCTTGGAGGAATTTGTAATGGCTTTTGTCGCATTGTTAGAAAGCCAGAAAAATTGTGATTGTTAGAGGAAATTGTCTGCTCTTTGCATGTTATTGTTCTGTGTTCTTTGGTGCATTACTTAATTAAATAAAAATTATTTAATGCACTTCTACCATTAGTATATAAAAGTATGGTTAAGTGTCATTGACAGTCTCAGCAAAAAAAACTAATACTCAGGTAAGTAGGTAAACACTTTATTTCTTGTTTTTCATGCTTATTCTTTATTTATTATTATAATAATAACTAAAATGTTAAAATTAGAATCTCTTTAGGTTAGTTAAGGTTAGATTAGGTAAAATATATAATATTATAATAAAAATATTTCATGAGACATGCACACAAACAGCTCATGGGGAAGGTATTCAATACTATAACATGAGGTCCACTTGTAATGGAGTGAGGTCAGTGAAATTGACTAAACTGATATAGAGTTAGGGTAGAGAAAATAACAAATAAAATATAAAGTTTTACTGAAAACAAATGTATGAAATATATTAAGGAGGTTTTAGAACAGGGGTAGCCAACCTTTTTTGTGCCACGGGCCAGATTTTGATCATTGGAGTTGACCCGGACCGCATTCAACTTTGAAATACAATGCTGGTAAAAAAAAGTGGCCACGCTGAGCTTAGTATTTTTCAATGCTCTGATACAGCTCTTATTTGGCTGTGGTCACAAAGAATCTTATATCAATAGATAGAAAACTTTCTTGGCTATTATATGATGTACTTTACTTTTGATATTGAGCCATTAGGTGTTATCTCTGGTGGAAAAGACGTTTGGATAATAATTTTTACATCAATGAATAG